>NC_136428.1:137135821-137138321 GCF_052849685.1 Lactuca virosa | reverse complement strand
GAGTAAAAATAGGAATAAGCATCCATATGATCCCATAGACCTCTTTTAAGGATTCCAATATAGAAAAAGAATTGATAGCTTGTACTTCTGTTGTATCAATTATCATTTTAACGATCAACTTCTCCCATAATGATATCTATACTACCTAGTATCGTCATAATATCAGCCAATTTCATTCTTTTAACTAACTGAGGAAGAATTTGCAAATTAATAAACCCCGGTGGGCGAATTTTATAGCGCCAAGGAAAAACACCCTTATCTCCTATCAGAAAAATTCCCAATTCTCCCTTTGGTGCTTCGACTCTCGCATAAAGTTCTTGCTTCGACAATTCAAAAGTCGAAGAAGGTTTTTTACTAATGAATCGATAGTCAAACTCATTCCATACAGTATCTTTTACTCGATCAAAGCGGCGGATTTCTAAATTTTCATAGGGCCCTCCCGAAATTCCTTCTAGGGCCTATTGAATAATTTTTATGGATTCTGTCATTTCACTGATTCGTACTAAATAACGAGCTAATGAATCCCCTTCTTTTTGCCATTGGACTTCCCAATCAAATTCGTCGTAACACTCATAATGATCAACTTTACGAAGATCCCATTGTATTCCGGAAGCTCGTAGCATGGGTCCCGACAAACCCCAATTTATTGCTTCCTCTCCACCAATAATGCCTACTCCTTCAACTCGTTCTAAAAAAATGGGATTCCGTGTAATAAGCTTCTGATATTCAGCAATTCCTGTGAATGTGTCATTGAAAGGTAAAGGATTGAATCCTTTTAATGAAATAAAGTTTTTGATCGGAATATGAATCAAACCGAAAGACCCTTTAACTATTAAGGGGGTTAATAGAACGAATCACACTTTTACCACTAAACTATACCCGCTACAGTGCAAATTATTATATATAAATGGACCTTTTGTCGAGGCGCTTCTGTCTATGTGTAGATGGACTTCTTATACTTATATAAGAAGTAGGTATATATCTTGTTATATAGATATATTTTACCTAGATAGTAAAGTGACCTGTTTAGGAATTCCATGAACCAAGCCCTTTTCTTTTAACTCAGTGGTAGAGTAATGACATGGTAAGGCGTAAGCCCTCGGTTCAAATCCGATAAGGGGCTTTGTATTTTTTTCAGTCATAGTATTCATATTTGAAAGAAGTATAGCGATATTATTAATAGTAATAAAAAAAATAGTAATAAAAAAGTAACCAACTGTATAATATTATCGTCTAATGAGTTATAGTATATTAGTTGTTAGAGTATATTAGTTATAGTTATCACGAATAATGAAATGATAAGTCATCTGTTGAATCATCAAATCTTCCTATTTTCAATTAGGCCAATGAAATCCATTGTAAAGATTATAGATCAATCAAAGAAAAATAAGTGGACCTGACCCATTGAATCATTACTATATCCGCTATTCTGATATTCAAATTCAATAGAGATGAAATTGGAACAAGTTGACCTTTTATTTATTTTCATTTCTTTGGACTCCGCAAGAATTTGTCAATATTTCCAATTCAATCGTCTTGTTCCTAGATGTTCTATAGGAATAAATTGTCATTTGGTTCCTTCATGGAGAACCTATTATTCTAAGTCAAAAGATAAGAAAAATTTTCACTATCTTTCTTTGATTACAGGATCAAGATTAATTTATATCTATATAATATTTCTATATTTAGATTTATAGCTCTGAGATCGCGGCTTGATAAAAATTTCCATTTCGTTGCATCCAAGATTTTTGTTCTGACAATCGTATGAAGAATGGATGCGAGAAAAAGACTCTCATTCCCAGTTTCCTATTTATTTTATTGAATATTGTTATTGTATTGAGTATTGAAGTGAAGTAAAAAATTGGAAACTCTCTCTTTTCTAACAGAGAAAAAGAAATAGAAAAAGATTAGTAATTTACTATACATAACATAAAAATTAGAAGAATTTAGAAAGAGAGTTCTTTTTCTTAATCTCATGAATATTGAAATTATAGAACTCTAATATTGCTGCTGGATTGGCTGTAGGGCTTGCTTCTATTGGACCTGGAGTTGGTCAAGGTACTGCTGCGGGTCAAGCTGTAGAAGGTATCGCGAGACAACCCGAGGCGGAGGGAAAAATACGAGGTACTTTATTGCTTAGTCTAGCTTTTATGGAAGCTTTAACCATTTATGGCTTGGTTGTAGCATTAGCACTTTTATTTGCGAATCCTTTTGTTTAATATTCGAAATATGAAAAATCAAAATTTTTCATATTTTATTGCCTTGGACTTGTGCTTTGCTTTTTCGAATTAAATAAAGATTTCATTCCTAGAATTACTTATTCGTTGAGAAAATAACCCACGGGAAGGGCTGATTTGCGGATGAGTAATTAGCATACCAACTCGCTTTCATCCTTCCCGTTCGTGTTCGTAGGCCTTTTTTTAGTTTTTAAGAGGGGTTGCAACCAAGGTGGTAATTCATTATTTCTAAATCGAATAAAAAATCTATTCTATTTAGAAAG
>NC_136428.1:137110821-137130821 GCF_052849685.1 Lactuca virosa | reverse complement strand
GTCCCTTGGCCCGTACGTCCTGACACAAGGTTAGAATTCTAGCTCTTCCAGAGTGGTATCTCACTGATGGCTCGGACCCCCCGGAAGGAGGCCTTCTTCGCCTTCCACCTAAGCTACGCAGGAAAAGCCCAAAGCCAATCCCAGGGAACAGTGAAGCTTCATAGGGTCTTTCTGTCCAGGTGCAGGTAGTCCGCATCTTCACATACATGTCTATTTCACCGAGTCTCTCTCCGAGACAGTGCCCAGATCGTTACGCCTTTAGGTATCTCTCGAGAACTTTAATATCAAATCATATCAAACTTCTTAATAGCATTTTCAATTATAAATGCATTTTCTAGCATTTGACTGCATACCATTGAAGGCTTTAGCCGCACACTTGAACGATAACCCAGAAAGTCAAGGGAATGATTGGATAATTGGTTTATATAAATCCTTCCTGGTTGAGACCACAGGTAAAAATAAGATTTCCATAAATTGACAAAGTAATATTTCCATTTATTCATCAAAAGAAACGTCCCTTTTGAACCAAGAATGGATTTTCCTTGATACCTAACATAATGCATGAAAGGATCTTTGAACAACCATAAATTCGCTTGAAAAGCCCTGGCAAAGACTTCTGCAAGATGATCTATTTTTCCATAGAAATATATTCGTTCAATAAGGGATCCAGAAGATGTTGATCGTAAGTGAGAAGATTGGTTACGGAGAAAGAGGAAGCCGGATTCATATTCACATAAATGAGAAGTATATAGGAAGAAGAATAGTCTGTGATTTCTTTTTGAAAAAGAAGAACCGGCTTTCTTTGAATTTGAAGTAATCAGACTATCCCAATTATGACACTCATGGAGAAAGAATCTTAATAAATGCAAAGAGGAAGCATCTTTTATCCAATAGCGAAGAGCCTGAACCAAGATTTCCAGATGGGCTGGGTAAGGTATTAGTATATCTAATACATAATTTAAATGTGAAAAGTTGTCCTCTAAAAAAGAAAATATTGAATGAATTGATCGTAAATTATCGGATTTGACTACCCCTTTCCTTTCTAGGTAAGATATTAATCGCAGAGACAATGGAATTTCCATAATGATTGAAGAGACCTCGGACATTACTTGCGAATAAAAATTTTTGTTGTGCCCCAAAAATGGAGTCTGTTTAGAATTATTAACCGAAAGAATCAAATGATTCTGTTGATACATTCGATTGATTAAACGTTTCACAATTAGTAAGCTGGATTTATTGTCATAACCTGCATTTTCCAACAAAATCGATCTAGTTAAACCATGATCATGAGCAAGTACATAAATATACTCCTGAAAGATAAGTGGATATAAGAAGTGGTGTTGTTGAGATCTATCTAGCCCTAAATAGCTTTGGAATTTCTCCATTTGAAATTCTATTTAAATGAAAGGTAGAGGATTTTGGGGGTTATCAAATGATACATAGTGCGATACAGTCAAAACAAGGTATTATAGTACAAACCGAATAGATACCTCGGATACAGATAAACTTATCAACAGATTCTCTATCCTCTCTTTTTCCATTTCAATTTCAATATTTATGTTCGTTTTCATTTTTCATTATAGGATAACAAGATGATTAGAAATCCTTTACTTTTTTTTCAACAAGTCAAAATTGCTAAATAATTTCTTTCTTCCGTTACTTGTTGTTTATCGATGTAAAATAATGTCCCATTCAATAGAAAATTATTGAATTATAATATATTTCTCACCATTATGAGTTTAGGGCTAGAAACTGAGGATCAGGTAAAATATGAATCTGATAAGGTAGTTTCTAATAATTCATGAAATTGATTAGAATATTCCCACAATTGTAAGTAGATATGAGATCTATAAATCTTTGTTATTCATAGTTGTAGAAGCGGTTTTTGTTGGAATCTTTTTTTTCTTTTAAGGAATTGGTTAATCGTCCAGTAACAAGTAAGAATAGCAAATTTTATTCGATAAACGAAAAAGAACAAAGAATGAAATAATTGGAATCACTAATAGTGCATGCATTGTTGTATTAGATCAAAATCGGAAGGTTCTTTCTTGACCTAACTACAAAAATGTAGATTTTTGGAAAGATACAAAATAGAACTTCTAAAACAAAATAGAATAGAAATGACTAGTCTTAGAATATAGTTGAACCAAAACACCTATTTTTTTTTTCGAGTGATCATGTGATAACTTTTTGTTCTCATTCATTCAAGATATTATATAAGTGAACCTATTACGGAATCTAATTAGTTAAAATCAAAGTAAAAGTTTTATAAGATTACTGTTCGCTCTAAAATATAAAATTTATTCGATACAATAAAAAAATGATAAAAAGAGGAATAATTTAATAATTTCATTCCATAATGATTCGAAAAGACTTTCATTTTAAAACGAAATTAAATAACCCAGTTCTTATTATTCGTTTCTAAGTTGAGTTGAAAAATTATCCAAGAATGAATTCGCTGATTGGCGGTATGGGTAGATGTTACAGATGATTAATCCATTTTTTTATACAGTTGTGACTTTCTCCTTGTTAGTGCTGTCTATAATGATAGATCAATCAAAACCTTTCAATTGGACTTATTCTTTCAATTGGTATTTTTTTATCTCCTATTTTGCAAAAAAGGAAACTCAGGTAAGTGCTTTTTTTATAAACATATGTATAAAAAGAACATATTTCATTTAGCTCCTTCATGCTTACCATAACTAGTTATTTCGATTTTTTACTGACGGCTTTAACTATAACCTCAGCTCTATTTATTGGTCTAAGCAAGATACGATTGATTTGAAATTCATGGCACAATTCATAAAAGGAAATCTTTCCGCGAACTTCTGTGTATTTATAGTTACTTACCGTGTCCATTGCTAATTCTTGGTCATTGAGATTCATGGTAATTCAGATTAATATTTAGGTATAGATATTACCTCTTTTTTCTCCTTTCAAACAAATTGAAATGATTGAAGTTTTCCTATTTGGAATCGTGTTAGGTCTAATTCCTATTACTTTGGCTGGATTATTTGTAACTGCATATTTACAATACAGGCGTGGCGATCAGTTGGACCTTTGATTAGATTAATTAACATCTCTTTTTTTGATTGACCTCCTCTTTTCTTTAATATCCAGGAGGTCAAATTCAGATTGCCGTTCCAGTTAGTGCTTCAACCGAATTCGATCGAAGAAGATCCGAATCACGCTCTGTAGGATTTGAACCTACGGCATCGGGTTTTGGATCCCCACGTTCTACCGAACTGAACTAAGGGCGCTTTCTTATCATAAAAGATAAGACTGTAAATAAAAGGATTGGCCCCAATACATCTTGTATGCATACACTATAATAGTATCATAACAATGAAAGATTCTATATGATATGTCCAATGTGAATTGATCTCAAAAAATCCCTCGTTACTGCTCAAAGGAGCAGTAATAGGTAGGGATGACAGGATTTGAACCCGTGACATTTTGTACCCAAAACAAACGCGCTACCAAGCTGCGCTACATCCCTTCCATTGGTCTACAGTGTCATTGTAGAGAATTCTCGTCTTGTTTTCCACATCGTTATCTCCTCTATTAAAATCTAGAATTTTTATGTCCATTTCGTCTTTTTGTTCTCATTTAACATATAATAATAGTAAAATACTTCTATCTATATGAAAAATGGAATGGAACCCCTAGGAAAAATAAATGAGTTGGGGGAATATTGGGGAAGAAAGGACGTTTTTTTCTGTATTTAACAAAAAGTCAATCTTATTTACTGGATGATTGTACATTTCAATATGTTTATGTATTACAATAAAATGAAGGAGGTTTTTCAATGCGAGATCTAAAAACATATCTTTCCGTAGCACCGGTATTAAGTACTCTATGGTTCGGTTCTTTGGCAGGTTTATTGATAGAGATTAATCGTTTTTTCCCGGATGCGTTGACGTTCCCCTTTTTTTCATTCTAGTTATTGACGTGGGAAGGAATAAAGAAGATTAGAGATACAATTAAATACCAGCCCCCCCTTATTTTCTCTTTTTTCCCTTTAAAAAATTTTAGAATAAGGGAGGAAAGAGAAAGAATAAAAGTGCATTCAACAGCTGCGAGACTCGGGTTCAGGTTGGAATTAAATTCATATGAAATTTCTTTGTATTCAATTTCTATGGAAGTAGAATACAAACTGTGGTTCTAGGGAAAGAGTATTATATAAGATACTTATATGAAATACTGTACTGTGATTTGAAATCTAGTTTAGAAATCTTTCTATCTTATTTGCTATTTTGATTGTAGTGAAATCTTGCATAAGAGGATAGTAAGTTACAAATTCTATTTTGTTTTTTCCTTCCTTTCTTCTTTTTCGTTTCGGATTGAAAGAGGAAGAGTTGAGTAAATGAAAAATCCAAAGGAGGTTCATGGCCAAGGGTAAAGATGTGCGAATACCGGTTCTTTTGGAATGTACCGCTTGTGTTCGAAACGGTGTTAGTGTTAATAAGGCATCAACGGACATTTCCAGATATATTACTCAAAAGAACCGGCACAATACGCCTAATCGATAGGAGTTGCGAAAATTCTGTCCATATTGTTACAAACATACGATTCACGGGGAGGTAACGAAATAGATCGAACCGAGCACCTGCGCCCTTATCTATCTTACAAGGAAAAGGAAAAAATGACATTATATATATAACATATTTAACATAGTTAAAGATAATTATAAACAAACCAAATCCTATTTTTTTATTCTAATTAGAGATACGACTGAAATAGGATTTTAGGGATAAGAAATAAACTAACCAAACCATGGATAAATCCAAGCGAACTTTTCTTAAATCCAAGCGATCTTTTCGTAGGCGTTTGCCCCCGATCCAATCGGGGGATCGAATTGATTATAAAAACATGAGTTTAATTAGTCGATTTATTAGTGAACAGGGAAAAATATTATCTAGACAAGTGAATAGATTGACCTTGAAACAACAACGATTAATTACTATTGCTATAAAACAAGCTCGTATTTTATCTTTGTTACCTTTTCTTAATAATGAGAAACAATTTGAAAGAACCGAGTCGACCACTAGAACTCCTAGTCTTAGAGCCAGAAAAAGATAGGTTTACTCTTTATTCACTTGAATTCGAATTCCCATCCGAACTCAAACGGGGATTGATATTTTGTTGGAAAAATCCAAGAATCCGGATTGAATTCTCGTGTCGTAAGAAAACAAATAATAATCTGGGAAGAATAAATTTTTTTATTTAACTTGTTGATTCATATTTATTTTGACTACTTTCTCATATTTTATCATATTCTATTCATTTTTATTCGACCTTCCCGGAGTTCATTCTCCGGGCAACTCCGTTTAACCGGTGGATTCCTTCCAACCTACTTCTTTTATGATCTCATTGGAAATCATATAAAGACAATTCCTATTTGATATAGCTATTTGTGCAAGTATTTTACGATTAAGAAGCAACTGTATCTTGTACAGACCATTTATTAATCTACTATAACTATAGCATACCCCCCTTTCACGAATTGCTGCATTTATTCGAGTGATCCACAAACGACGAAAATTGATTTTTTGCTTATCCCTATCCCGATGAGCCGAAACCAAAGCTCTTATTTTTTGTTGAGTAATAGTTCGAGTAAGTCTTGAATGAGCCCCCCGGAAGCTTGATGCAAATAAACGAATTTTTGTTCTACGTCTCCGAGCGATATATCCCCGTCTAATTCTGGTCATTGAATAAATGAAACTTTCACGAATAACTAATAGATTTCCTTTCTTTCAGTTATTCTTTTGCCCCTTTCCTAGTATATTAATAACAAAACGGATTTTTCCAATGTATAAACTAAAAATTTCAACGGCTTTGGCTACTATAACCTTCCCAACCACGATTTTTTCTTTTTTATAGGCGTTTCGCCTCGAAATACGAAATTATACTAGACTAGGTATTAAAAATAAATAAAAAAATAGCAATGATAAAGAAATAGTGGATTCCATCGTTTCTATGGTTACTTCTTAAACGGTGAGGTCTTCTCTATACACCGGAGCCTTTACTTCATTTAATCAATGTTATTGCTAACTTGTATAGTTCACATTCTTCGGCTCTACCCATGAATTATCCAGTAATAGGTCTTTCACAACGAGCTCTACCTATACAGTAACGGTATTTAATTATGAAGGTTGGCTGGGTAGCTGACCATGTTAGTCCGTTCTTGCAAGAGGGGTCTATATTAACTAAGATTTCCTCCGCTTAATGGATAACCATTTGCTACCAATGGAGAATTGCTTCTCATCTTGAATTGAGGTGAGTGGATTTACACCAATAGAAACCATAAATTTCATACACAATAAAAGGGATATGCTCAATTTTCTTATTTTTAGATAGGAAATGTAGTTCGTTTTCCGTTCTATCCTATTTGATCATTGATATTCGAACATGGTTCTCTTTCCTTTGTTCTAGTTCATGATCTGAACGAGTCGCACATACACCCTAGTACATGTTCCTCGACGCTGAGGGCATCCCCGAAGCGCGGGGGATTTTGTGTGACAACCGTCAATTCAGGTCATTCTCGGACTCATGCATCTTTATAATAACCATTCATGCACATCATGCCATGGCCTAGTAGTATAAAATTAGGTCAAAATCTTACATAAACTAGGATCCATCTAAGACCTAGGACTAATATACTTGACACTTACGATTCTAGTAAGTTGCTTAACTACAATAGGAAATGCCAATGCTATAATTTGAATGAAACTTTCAAGCTTTGTTATAATTGAAAAAGGGTATAAAACCCTAAAAATAAATTAAAATATTCTAATTATACTTCATTATGATGATGAATATCAAACAATATTCCAAAAACCCTAAGAGAGCTAAAACTCCAAATTTATAAATCATAAAGCTTAAAAACTTTATAAAATTTGGCTATAAACTTTCTAATATCAAATTTTTATTAATCAAATTATGGATTATAATCATTGAAATAGAAATTAAATTATCATGCAATAATCATAATTTATTAGTTAAAAACAAGATTTTTACAAATAAATCAAGAATTGCTTAATAAATATTTTTATAAAAATTAGGGTTTTTTTAAAATTATTGGAGGGAATTTTATAAAATTTGAAATTAGGAGAGAGGAGGCCTAATGCATGATAGAGCCAGCCATTCTCCCCTCCCCATGCACTCTCTCTTCCCAAAACTCAATCATTAGACTTAAACCTTCACTCTACCTCTTCTCTCTTCACTCTCTCACACTCCACCCTCCTAACACACAAACTCTCTTCCTCTCTCTCTCTCTAACTCACGAAATTTCTCTCATTTCTCTGCCAAATTTCGAGATTTAGAAGACCTTGAAGTGTTCTTACTTCCCTCAAGATCAAAACCAAGGTAAACAACAACATCTTCTTCCATAGTTTCATGATTCTACTTCCTTTTCTTCTTAGTTTTCTCTTCTTTTCGGATTCTATGCCTTTCCATGGCTAGAAATCTTTATTTTTCCCTTGTGGTTTGTAGATTCTCACCATAACACAATGCATGTGTTTGAAATGGTGAAAATCCGGGATCAAACCCATGCAAGGAGTGAAAATGATGCACATATGTTTATGTGACTTCAAAAACAAGTATTACATATTCTTCTCCATTTCTTTTGTGTTCTTGCATGGTCAAAAGCATTTAAACCATTTCTAGTACATCTTGGATGCTCATTCACTCCATGCATGTGCTAGAAATCGGACCTTATCAAAGGCATGCATGATGTTCTTGTCAAAATGTCCTAAGGATGCACTCAAAGCAAACATACAATCTGCCAGATTACTTTATTCAGCTTTGAACGACCATATCTCGGTCATTCCTTAACCAAATCATGATATTCTTTTTGCATTGGATAGCTCCATGAGTTAACTTTCAAACCCAACTGGTCTTACTGTAAAATATTAAATATCCGATTTTTGGCAATTTTTACAAAATGGTTGCGTAAACAGCTCTTTTTCTATGATCACCATTTTTGCCTTGCATGATCAATGGCCTTAAACCCAACCATAAATTTGGGGAAAAATACTTTAGAAACTTAACATATCTAGTGAATGATGGCTGAAATTTCGTGGCTTAAAACCCCACAGAATGTGCTTCACAAATTCATGAACTCAGCCACATTTACATCTCATGCACCATTGCATGCAACATTTCTTATCTTGTTTGGGTTCAATACCCCTATTTCCCTTCTGAATAAATTTCGAACATTTTTCCTTTTGAAAGCCCTCACATGCATGTGATAATCTGTAAAATACCAAAAGCTTTTATTATTTCTTTGATTTATTAAAGTTATTGCTAGAAACCAAGGGCATAAATCACATAAAATACTTCCAGAGGTCAATAAATCCGGAACAAATTCATGAATGACCCTTATGATGGATAATGACCCCTCACTAAATTTCATCAATTTTTGTTGCTGTTTGGTATGATTTCCAATTTTCTTTTTGTTAGGATATAATAAATCACAAAACCACTTTGGAGAGTGTGAAAATTTTATCTAACAATTTTCGCATACCTTACCTGTGATGGATGACTCAGAAAAATAATTTCAACATTTTTCATCATGCCTTGCTATTTTTCCCAATTTTTTGTAATTATAATGGTTTAAAAATAGGAAAATAGTTCTGATTATCCAAAATTCATGAAAATTTACCAGAACATCATGTTTTACAGTAGGAGGTTACATAAAAATTTTAAGGATTTTTCTCCACTGTAAACTATTTTTCTCTTAATTTTTAAAGTTAATTACACTTAAATACACATAAATACCCAAAACCGGATTATGTAATATGAAGACCACTTTTGATATTTTTCTCAGGTTATTTATACTGTAAATGATGTTACAAAAATTTTTGGTAATTTATTTTAACTGTTTAATATTATTTCTTCAATTAAAGATTATTTAAAGGAATAAAATAAGGAAAAATAGAAATACCCACTGAAAAATATCTTTTATATTTTTCCCAGCCTATTTATGTATAATAACAGTTAAATAAAAAGTTTGGGTAATTTTGGAAACTGTTTTCTATTTATTTCAATTCTTATTGGAATAAATGCTCAAAAATCATAAAATATAATTAAACAGCTTGGAAATCCATTTTTATAATTTTCCCAGCTTAGTATTGTGTAATAACAGTTAAATAAAAAGTTTGAGAATTTTTATCCTTTGAATGCTATTTCCGTGAATTTATGTTGTAATAAGGACTTAAAAATTTGGAAAATTTATATTCCAATGTTGTAATTAATCGCACGATTTGTAGAATTTCATTATTTCAGAAAAAGTGTAACCAATTAATATAAAATCAAATACTAAAACATAAATTGGCATTTCACTATATGTAGAATTTAGTATATTAGCATTAGATTTCGACATGGAAACTCACTAGTGTGTGTTTGATGTCGTAGGATCCCGGTAGTAAGACGTTGGTGCATTCCGAAGTACCACTTGTACCTACTCGAAACGTTGTGAGTATTCACGCACTCCCCTATTTTCAGTTTTTATGTTTTGGGGTGGAAAAGCATGTCTCGAAAAACTATTATTTGAATGTTGTATTTAAATTGATTTGTATCAAACATGATTGCTATTTTATTGCTATGTCTCTCTATGTATGTCTATGCAACACGGAACATGAGAACTTATCGTACTAAGGCCCTTCCCTTATCTCTAACCATTAACTCTTTGAGCCAATGGTCATTATGGATAGCGCTATTAGGAATTGACAACTCCTCACTCGCCCTATTGCTGGAGTGCATGATACCATATTCATCTATGGAACGATAAGCATAGATCTTGATAGGGCTTCAGTCATAGGTTTGGTTGAGACTCATTGTTTGCTCATACACATACAAACTCGTTACACATTATAGCAATAAACTTGTTATCTATTATGACAATAAACTCGTTTATCAATTTTAGCAATCAACTTTGTTTCTCATTATAGCAATGAACTTTGTTCTCATTAAAGCAATGTACTTGTATTTATGAAAAGTCTTATACCAAATCTTGATTTTATAAACCTGTGAACTCACCAACTATTTTCATAGTTGACGCTCGTTTTACATGCTTTTTCAGGAAATAATTAGTAAGTGGATATAGAGATTCATCATCATAGAGCATGCTGCATCGTGTGGAAGTTATTTTATGAAGTTATATTTTGAACAATGTCATTTTGGAAAACTTGTACTTTGTTTTGTTTAAGCTATGGGTTGTAAACTTTTAAATACTGCTATGGTGATGTATCTTTATCTTTTGCAATGAAACCTTTGTCGCTGTCATACCTTGCGTTTCCGCTTTAGCGGGGTGTGACAGAAATGGTATCAGAGCTAAAGTTATAGAGAACATCGGTTTTTTTTTAAGAAAACACAACCTATAACTAAAACTTACAAAGAAATTCTTTTTACATCAAACATATTACTAGTATAATTAGGTCGGGAGTTGTATTATTGGACCTCGATTAAACATAGCCTGATCACCTATGTTTAATTAAGGAAAGATTTATACAAAGCTTGAGCTAATTATAATGGGAATATGTTCAACAAAAATATTTGAGAAAACTTTATTTCAAAAATTCAAAAAGGTTAATTTTGGTGTGTGTAAGCATTGCATATTATAGGTATACATTGTTATTTATTTCATATCTCATTGAAATTATGTCTCAGTCCACTATGTCAACATCGTCATCTTCCCACGCTGCCGCCTCAGCCGATGAGTCCGGCTACGTCACTATTATCCCTCGACGTAATCCCCCCGCCTCGGTAGAAGAAGACCCATCAGAGGATACGGAAGATACAGGGAACTCGGTGGAGATCAGCAATGACAACGCCCCGAGTCAACGACGCGAGGCATCACCTACATCAGTGTTGCCACAGCCACCACTTTATGGGCTTTGTATTCGGAGGACAGCAAGGAAGAGTGTCCCTATCCCGGGAAGGATAGCAACCAGTACAGCAGGACTTGGCACGGCAGGAACCAGTCAGGTAGGACCCAGCATGGCAGGACCGAGAGCACCCCCACCTCAGCGAGTTATAGGGATACCTGTCAGGCGGTCAGGTATGACCCCGGAGGAGTCCCGAAGGATGCATTCGATGGCAGCGGGCCTACATCACAGTCTTGCTGTGATAGCTGAGCATCGGGAAGTTTTGGATGAAGTGTTAACAAGGATGGAAATCCTGTTTCAGCATTCGATGGAGACTGCTGACACTGCTAGTGCTGCTAGACGAGTGGCAGGTCGTGCGATGACCGCATGTTATGTGTTTGGAGGGCTGTTACTGATTTTGGTGTAGATGTTTCTTGTTGGGATAGCGATTCGTACTTGGTTCTGATTTTAGTATTTTATTGTGTCATGAAATGAAAACCCATGTTGAGTATCTTTTGGGGAAAGACATTAAAACTTTATTTTGGGATTGATGTATTGTTTTGGTTTTAAGACTATTTCAAATGGTAATGAAGAAGTTTATTTTATGTTTGAAAACTTTTACTATGAGGTCAAACCCTAGAACTTATTTAGTCAATAGTTGAATAAAAAGATTTTTCTTTTCTTTCCTTTCTAAAATCTATATGCCTAGTATTAATGCAAACCATTAATTTGACAACACTTGCGGTTTTCAAAATAGTAGTGAACTAAATATTATACATTATTTTATGTATTTATACATATTTCTTCTCTTGTGTCTTAGAACCATGTCAGGAAGGCCTAATCGCGGGCGCCCACAGAACGAAACACCCGATGTTGCTCAAGTGGTAGCACAACAACTCATGGCAGCAATCCCAAACATTGTCACTCAAGTAACTGCGGGACTTAATGGTAACCAAGGAAGTAGTGGAGGAAACCGGGGAAACAATGAAAGAGAATGCAACTACAAGTCCTTTATGGCCTGTAAACCTAAGGAGTTCCATGGAAAGGAAGGTGCGGTCGGGTTGCTGAAATGGATTGACAGCATGGAGTCGGTCCTTCACATTAGCAAATGCCTCGAGCGCAACAAAGTTGAGTATGCATCTTGCCTATTCCAAGATAGGGCATTAACCTGGTGGAATACTCTAGTGCAAACCCGAGGCCGTACAGCGGCATATCAGCTAACTTGGGAAGACCTAAAGAAGCTGCTGATAGAGGAGTATTGTCCCAAGGATGAAATTCAGAAGCTTGAATCTGAGTTCTGGAACCATTCTATGGTTGGAACACAAATAGAGAAGTACTCAGTCCGATTTCATGAACTAGCAAAACTGGTACCTCACATGGTTACTCCTGAGGAGAAACAGATAGATCGTTACATCTGGGGTCTGGCACCAGAGATTCAGGGAATGGTTACCTCAGCAAACCCAACTACTATTCAAAGTGCAGTAAGCCTAGCAAATCGACTAACCAATGATGTGATAAGGATGGGAGCATCAACAAAGGAAAGCTCTAGTAGCAAGAGGAAGCCAGCAGATCAGGGAGAGAAGAAGTATGGAGGCAAGTCAGGGAGGAAGCAGAAAGTCTCAAGAAACTTTATGGTAAGAGCCCAAGAGCAAGAACCAGTGAAAACTCAGGAACAGAAAGTCATGGAAGTGCAGGAACGAAAGCAGTACTCAGGGCCGCTTCCGAAGTGCAATAAGTGTAACTTCCATCACAAGGGAGCTTGCCCAGTGTGCCAAAACTGTAAACAGACAGGCCATTACCCGAAGTATTGTAAGCTGAATAAGGATGGAAAAAGGGCATGTTACGAGTGCGGGAGTACTGATCATTTGCGTAGTGCTTGTCCCAAACTGAACAAGGGGCCTGGTAACAATGGACAAGGCCAAGCTAGGCAAAATTTCCAAGGAAATCAAGGTGGGCGGCCAAGAGGTGTAGCCTTTGTGATTAGTGCAGAAGAAGCTCGTCAGAACCCTGAAGTGATAACAGGTACATTTCTCCTGAACAACCATTTTGCATCAGTAATATTCGATGCGGGAGCAGATAGGAGTTTTGTTTCTTTAGCATTTAGACCGTTAATTGGCTTGAAATCGAGAAAGATGAGGAATGCTTATGCTATTGAACTTGCTGATGGGTATGAAATTAGGGCTGACGATATAATTCCTGGTTGTACTCTGAATTTAGCTGATAAACTCTTTAGCATCGACCTAATTCCTATAGAGCTAGGTAGTTTTGATGTGATAGTAGGGATGGATTGGTTATCCAAAAATAAAGCAGATATTGGTTGTTACGAGAAAGTCATTAGAGTGCCTCTCCCCAATGGAGAAACCCTTATCATACACGGTGAGAAGCCAGGAAGAAGTTTAAACATAGTATCAAGCGTGAAGGTTCACAAGTACCTAAAATTCCCCAATGGAAATGGGAGCAAATATCTATGGATTTCGTTACCAAACTTCCTAGAACTGCTAAAGGTCATGACTCAATTTGGGTCATAGTGGATCGACTGACGAAATCTGCTCATTTTCTCCCCATTCGGGAAGATTTCAAGATGGAAAAATTGGCCCAAATCTACATCGACAAAATTGTTTCTCTGCATGGTGTACCCCTGTCTATCATTTCTGATAGAGATAGTCGCTTCACATCTCGATTTTGGTGGATGTTACAGAAGGCACTAGGAACCAAGATAGATTTGAGCACAGCTTACCACCCTCAGACAGATGGGCAAACAGAGAGAACAATACAAACATTGGAAGACATGCTACGAGCGTGTGTCATTGAGTTCAAAGGAAATTGGGATACTCATTTGCCTCTAATTGAGTTTTCCTACAATAAAAGTTACCACACGAGTATCCAATGTGCTCCATATGAAGCATTGTATGGACGCAAGTGTCGTTCGCCCTTATGCTGGACAGAAATCGGAGACAGACAGTTGACTAAAGTCGAACTTATCCAGGAAACATCTGACAAGATTGCTATCATCAAGGATAGGCTTAAAGCTGCTAGAGATCGTCAGAAAAGGTATGCGGATAATCGTCGAAAACCATTAGAATTCCAAGTAGGAGACAAGGTACTTTTAAAAGTGTCGCCTTGGAAAGGGCTTGTGCGTTTTGGTAAGAAAGGAAAACTAAGCCCGAGATATGTTGGACCCTTTGAAGTCATTGAAAGGATTGGTCCGGTAGCTTATAAACTCCAGTTGCCCGAAGAGTTAAGCGCCATTCATGACACATTCCACGTCTCCAATCTTAAGAAATGTCTAGCCAACGAAACATTGATAGTACCCCTGGAGGAAATTAAGATCAATGATAAGCTAAACTTCGTTGAGGAACCGATAGAAATCCTTGGCAGGGAGGTCAAACAACTTAAGCGGAGTAAGATCCCGATTGTGAAAGTTCGATGGAACTCAAAACGCGGATCGGAGTACACCTGGGATCGTGAGGACTTCATGAAGGAAAAGTATCCACAACTTTTCCCATACGATGACAAGCGATGACATAGAATGAATTTCGGGACGAAATTCTTTTTAAGTGGGGGATACTGTGACAACTGTCAATTCAGGTCATTCTCGGACTCATGCATCTTTATAATAACCATTCATGCACATCATGCCATGGCCTAGTAGTATAAAATTAGGTCAAAATCTTACATAAACTAGGATCCATCTAAGACCTAGGACTAATATACTTGACACTTACGATTCTAGTAAGTTGCTTAACTACAATAGGAAATGCCAATGCTATAATTTGAATGAAACTTTCAAGCTTTGTTATAATTGATAAAGGGTATAAAACCCTAAAAATAAATTAAAATATTCTAATTATACTTCATTATGATGATGAATATCAAACAATATTCCAAAAACCCTAAGAGAGCTAAAAATCCAAATTTATAAATCATAAAGCTTAAAAACTTTATAAAATTTGGCTATAAACTTTCTAATATCAAATTTTTATTAATCAAATTATGGATTATAATCATTGAAATAGAAATTAAATTATCATGCAATAATCATAATTTATTAGTTAAAAACAAGATTTTTACAAATAAATCAAGAATTGCTTAATAAATATTTTTATAAAAATTAGGGTTTTTATAAAATTATTGGAGGGAATTTTATAAAATTTGAAATTAGGAGAGAGGAGGCCTAATGCATGATAGAGCCAGCCATTCTCCCCTCCCCATGCACTCTCTCTTCCCAAAACTCAATCATTAGACTTAAACCTTCACTCTACCTCTTCTCTCTTCACTCTCTCACACTCCACCCTCCTAACACACAAACTCTCTTCCTCTCTCTCTCTCTAACTCACGAAATTTCTCTCATTTCTCTGCCAAATTTCGAGATTTAGAAGACCTTGAAGTGTTCTTACTTCCCTCAAGATCAAAACCAAGGTAAACAACAACATCTTCTTCCATAGTTTCATGATTCTACTTCCTTTTCTTCTTAGTTTTCTCTTCTTTTCGGATTCTATGCCTTTCCATGGCTAGAAATCTTTATTTTTCCCTTGTGGTTTGTAGATTCTCACCATAACACAATGCATGTGTTTGAAATGGTGAAAATCCAGGATCAAACCCATGCAAGGAGTGAAAATGATGCACATATGTTCATGTGACTTCAAAAACAAGTATTACATCTTCTTCTCCATTTCTTTTGTGTTCTTGCATGGTCAAAAGCATTTAAACCATTTCTAGTACATCTTGGATGCTCATTCACTCCATGCATGTGCTAGAAATCGGACCTTATCAAAGGCATGCATGATGTTCTTGTCAAAATGTCCTAAGGATGCACTCAAAGCAAACATGCAATCTGCCAGATTACTTTATTCAGCTTTGAACGACCATATCTCGGTCATTCCTTAACTTTCAAACCCAACTGGTCTTACTGTAAAATATTAAATATCCGATTTTTGGCAATTTTTACAAAATGGTTGCGTAAACAGCTCTTTTTCTATGATCACCATTTTTGCCTTGCATGATCAATGGCCTTAAACCCAACCATAAATTTGGGGAAAAATACTTTAGAAACTTAACATATCTAGTGAATGATGGCTGAAATTTCGTGGCTTAAAACCCCACAGAATGTGCTTCACAAATTCATGAACTCAGCCACATTTACATCTCATGCACCATTGCATGCAACATTTCTTATCTTGTTTGGGTTCAATACCCCTATTTCCCTTCTGAATAAATTTCGAACATTTTTCCTTTTGAAAGCCCTCACATGCATGTGATAATCTGTAAAATACCAAAAGCTTTTATTATTTCTTTGATTTATTAAAGTTATTGCTAGAAACCAAGGGCATAAATCACATAAAATACTTCCAGAGGTCAATAAATCCGGAACAAATTCATGAATGACCCTTATGATGGATAATGACCCCTCACTAAATTTCATCAATTTTTGTTGCTGTTTGGTATGATTTCCAATTTTCTTTTTGTTAGGATATAATAAATCACAAAACCACTTTGGAGAGTGTGAAAATTTTATCTAACAATTTTCGCATACCTTACCTGTGATGGATGACTCAGAAAAATAATTTCAACATTTTTCATCATGCCTTGCTATTTTTCCCAAATTTTGGTAATTATAATGGTTTAAAAATAGAAAAATAGTTCTGTTTATCCAAAATTCATGAAAATTTACCAGAACATCATGTTTTACAGTAGGAGGTTATATAAAAAATTTAAGGATTTTTCTCCACTGTAAACTATTTTTCTCTTAATTTTTAAAGTTAAATACACTTAAATACACATAAATACCCAAAACCGGATTATATAATATGAAGACCACTTTTGATATTTTTCTCATGTTATTTATACTGTAAATGATGTTACAAAAATTTTTGGTAATTTATTTTAACTGTTTAATATTATTTCTTCAATTAAAGATTATTTAAAGGAATAAAACAAGGAAAAATAGAAATACCCACTGAAAAATATCTTTTATATTTTTCCCAGCCTATTTATGTATAATAACAGTTAAATAAAAAGTTTGGGTAATTTTGGAAACTGTTTTCTATTTATTTCAATTCTTATTGGAATAAATGCTCAAAAATCATAAAATATAATTAAACAGCTTGGAAATCCATTTTTATAATTTTCCCAGCTTAGTATTGTGTAATAACAGTTAAATAAAAAGTTTGAGAATTTTTATCCTTTGAATGCTATTTCCGTGAATTTATGTTGTAATAAGGACTTAAAAATTTGGAAAATTTATATTCCAATGTTGTAATTAATCGCACGATTTGTAGAATTTCATTATTTCAGAAAAAGTGTAACCAATTAATATAAAATCAAATACTAAAACATAAATTGGCATTTCACTATATGTAGAATTTAGTATATTAGCATTAGATTTCGACATGGAAACTCACTAGTGTGTGTTTGATGTCGTAGGATCCCGGTAGTAAGACGTTGGTGCATTCCGAAATACCACTTGTACCTACTCGAAACGTTGTGAGTATTCACGCACTCCCCTATTTTCAGTTTTTATGTTTTGGGATGGAAAAGCATGTCTCGAAAAACTATTATTTAAATGTTGTATTTAAATTGATTTGTATCAAACATGATTGCTATTTTATTGCTATGTCTCTCTATGTATGTCTATGCAACACGGAACATGAGAACTTATCGTACTAAGGCCCTTCCCTTATCTCTAACCATTAACTCTTTGAGCCAATGGTCATTATGGATAGCGCTATTAGGAATTGACAACTCCTCACTCGCCCTATTGCTGGAGTGCATGATACCATATTCATCTATGGAACAATAAGCATAGATCTTGATAGGGCTTCAGTCATAGGTTTGGTTGAGACTCATTGTTTGCTCATACACATACAAACTCGTTACACATTATAGCAATAAACTTGTTATCTATTATGGCAATAAACTCGTTTATCAATTTTAGCAATCAACTTTGTTTCTCATTATAGCAATGAACTTTGTTCTCATTAAAGCAATGTACTTGTATTTATGAAAAGTCTTATACCAAATCTTGATTTTATAAACGTGTGAACTCACCAACTATTTTCATAGTTGACGCTCGTTTTACATGCTTTTTCAGGAAATAATTAGTAAGTGGATATAGAGATTCATCATCATAGAGCATGCTACATCGTGTGGAAGTTATTTTATGAAGTTATATTTTGAACAATGTCATTTTGGAAAACTTGTACTTTGTTTTGTTTAAGCTATGGGTTGTAAACTTTTAAATACTGCTATGGTGATGTATCTTTATCTTTTGCAATGAAACCTTTGTCGCTGTCATACCTTGCGTTTCCGCTTTAGCGGGGTGTGACATTTTGTGACATTTCTAATTGGCTGTCTTGTATTTCTAATAAGTTGTTTAATCGTTGGCATGTTGAATCATATACATAATGGACTGGTTTAGATCGATCCTAACCGCATGATTATGAATTCCTTTTATTGAATAGAATAGTAAATAAAAGTCATAATATATTAATATGAAACTCGGCAGGGGTAATTTCAAATCACGAATTGATGCGAAATCCAGGCTATGCTATTGTCATTCAACCGCTACAAGATCAACAATTCCATAAGCTTGGGCCTCTGTTGCTGACATAAAAACATCTCTTTCCATGTCTTCGGAGACAACCCATAGGGGTTTGCCCGTTCTTTGTACATAAACCCTTGTCAGGGTTTCACATAGTTTCAGTAGTTCTCCCACTTCCAGAATGAATTCTCCCGTTGCTACTTCAGAAAAAGAACAGCAGGTTGATGGATCATTACCCTGATGATATAAGAAAATAAAAGGTTTCTTTATTTCGCATGATAAAGGGAAGATAAAACAAAGATAAAATAATAACAAGAAAAAAAGAGAGAATCGAACAACCGTACGGGCATTATGCATTGCATACGGCTCTACAATAAAATTGACCCTTACCTTACATCAAATAAAGAAAAAATAGGATCGATCAGACCCCGATCGGTAAATGATCAACTTACCACCCTTCCTTTCGGAGGAATTCAAAAATACTATGATGGCTCCGTTGCTTTATATATTTATTTTATTATATTTTTTTGTCTGTGATTTGTCTGTGATTAAGCAATCCCAAAGTTGCTTTTTATTTGATCAAATAAACTAAGGAAAAAAGAATCTTGTTTTTTTTTCGCTCTATAAATATTGTTAAGAGACCTCTGGTGTGAAAAAAAGTTTGTGACGCTGAACTGGACTTCCGATAAGAAAATCGGAAATACCTTTTTCTCATATTACTCTCTCGATACATAATCTAATGTTTTGAAAACAAAATTTCTTATATCGAATTCAAAGTGCCATGCTATTATTACTTAATATTCATATTTCATATGGCGAAGGCATAGTCTTCTTTTTTCTCTCAAATAAAAGCCTCATTGGCGCCAAGCGTGAGGGAATGCTAGACGTTTGGTAATTTCTCCTCCGACCAGGATAAAAGATCCCATTGAAGCGGCTGATCCCATGCATATTGTATGCACATCTGGTTGCACAAATTGCATAGTATCATAAAGAGCCACCCCCGGTATTACCCATCCGCCAGGAGAGTTTATAAACAAATACATATCTTTGGTATCATCCTCGATACTGAGATATATCATAAGACCAATAAGTTGATTCGAGATCTCGCTATCAACCTCTTGACCTAAAAAAAGTAATCTTTCTCGATAAAGTCGGTTGATTAGGGTCAAATCCCTTCGGAACCGTACAAGCGTCTTTTGATGCATACGGTTCAAAAAAAAAAAGAATCAATGTATAGATTCCAATACTTTTTATTTTTTCATAGCAAGTTCCTTCTAACTTATAAAAAAGGATTTTCTTTTATTTTTCACTAAACACGAGTTTGTCTTCCTTTCCTTATTAACGTATAATATCAAAAAACAATTCATTAAACTTATCCAATTAACTTCTCATTGATGGATTCTTTCATCGCGATTCAATCCAAATCACGATGTTATTTTCTTGTTCTTAAATGGGCCTCTTTAATCTTTTTAGGTTTATGCTCTACTCCGGGTAAAGATCCGTCCGATTTTGATTTGCACATATAGTACAAATGCTCCCATTACCACTTCTTTTTCTTATGCCTTTTTTTTTTAATTCACTCATTCCGTAAA
>NC_136428.1:137103321-137105821 GCF_052849685.1 Lactuca virosa | reverse complement strand
GAACTATTGATTGGTCTGTGCAGATATCTGATTATCTGCCACATTTAATTCACAACCAAATGTGTCTTTGTTCCAACCATCATGTAAGCCCATACAGAGGATAGGCTGGTTCGCTTAAAGAGAATCTTTTCTATGATCAGATAGGAATCATGTCATACATGAGCAGGCTCCGTAAGATCTAGTTCACTTAACTCAGATTGAATTTAATAGTATACAAATGCATTCATTTCCTCTGCAATGATGCAATCTAGGATACTATCGGAGTGAAAAAAGGGTCTAAAGAAGAACAGAGGCTAGGCTATATTAGTAACAAGTAAATCCTTTGTGTGTGTTTAAAAAAGGGTCTAAAGAAGAACAGAGGCTAGGTACTATTGCATGTAACGTAGGCTTAGCGGTTCTAGAACCATCAATGATTGGTGAACCGGCAGATCCATTTCCAACTCCTTTGGAAATATTACCCGAATGGTATTTCTTTCCCGTATTTCAAATACTTCGTACAGTACCCAATAAATTATTGGGTGTTATTTTAATGGTTTCAGTACCTGCGGGATTATTAACAGTACCTTTTTTAGAGAATGTTAATAAATTCCAAAATCCATTTCATCGTCCAGTAGCGACAACCGTATTTTGATTGGTACCGCAGTGGCCCTTTGGTTGGGTATTGGTGCAACATTACCTATTGATAAATCCCTAACTTTAGGTCTTTTTTAAATTGATTCAATTGTGAAATAAAATATCACGACGTATGTATCTAGGGAACAGTCGCTTCAAAGTGAATTCTCCCTAGATACATCTATTCAATTAAATTATGAATCTATGTCAATTCCGAATATATGAATTGTCCTAAAGATTCAAAACCTATTTTCGGCCTTTTTCTAAAAAAAAGATGAAAAAAAAATCCAATGAATTTAAAACTTATTTTTCGGTAAATCAATTACGAAATTTTTTTCTAGAATGCCTAAAATTTGTTTGACATCTTCTATGCGAAAATGTTCCATTTTCATAAGATCTTCTTGACTGTTATTCAAAAGGTCCAACAATGTATATATATTGGACCTTTTGAGGCAATTATAGATCCTGGGAGGCAATTCTGATTGGTCAATAAAAATCGATTTCAACGCCATTTTTTTTTTATTTTTTGTTAGTTTAGCCAATTTATCATAAAAGGTAAAAGGGGGTAAAGGAACCATGTGTTGATTGCCCTCTAAATTTAAATTTTCTTCTTTGGTATGTAAAAAGGGAATCAATAAATCAATCAAATTCCGGGAGGCTTCATAAAGTGCTTCTTTAGGAGTTAAACTTCCATTTGTCCATATTTCGAGAAATAGTTTCTCTTTGTTACCATTTTCATAAGAATGACTACTATGATTCGCATTTCGAACATGCATGAATACAGGATCTATAGGATAACTTCCATCTTGAAAGGTATTTGGCGCTTTTATAAGATATCCGCGATTCTTCTCTATCTGTAATCCAATAACCAACTCAATGGGTTCCGTCAAGCTAGCTATATGCTGTGTATTATCGAGGATTTCTACATAAGGCGGTAAGATGATATCTTGAGCATTTACATATCCAGGGCCTCTGACACAAATAGACGCCTCACAAGTTCCATAGAGATTACTTCTCAATACGATTTCTTTTAAATTCATTAAAATTTCATGTACTGATTCTTGAATACCCATTATGGTAGAATATTCGTGTGATATTTTCTCAGATTTTGCGCGTGTGATACATGTTCCTTCGATTTCTCCAAGCAAAGCTCTTCGCATAGCAATGCCTATTGTGTCTGCTTGACCTTTCATAAGCAGAGACATAAGCAGAGACAGAATAAAGCGCCCATAAAGAAGACGCTTACTGTCTGCTGCTGATTCAACACACTTCCACTGTAGTGTCCGAGTAGATACTGTTATCTTCTCTTGAACCATAATAATATTATTTGATCAGATCATTGAATCATTTATTTCTCTTGTTTCTCTTCCTTTGTTTCTCTTGCTATTGAAATATCTTCAATTTTTATTTCTACACACGTCTTTTTTTCGGGGGTCTACAGCCATTATGTGGCATAGGGGTTACATCCCGTACGAAAGTTAATAGTATACCACTTCTGCGAATAGCTCGTAATGCTGCGTCTCTTCCGAGACCGGGACCTTTAATCATGACTTCTGCTCGTTGCATACCTTGATCTACTACTGCACGAATAGCATGTCCTGCTGCGGTTTGAGCAGCAAATGGCATCCCTCTTCTTGTACCTCGGAAGCCAGAAGTACCGGCGGAGGACCAAGAAACCACTCGCCCCCGTACATCTGTAACAGTCACAATGGTATTATTGAAACTTGCTTGAATATGAATAACCCCCTTTGGTATTTTACGTGTACTCTTACGTGAACCAATACGTCCACGTGAACCTTTTTTCGGTATAGCTTTTGCCATATTTTATCATCTCACAGAGATATATGGATATATCCATTTCATGTCAAAACAGATCCCCTTCTTATTT
>NC_136428.1:137093321-137095821 GCF_052849685.1 Lactuca virosa | reverse complement strand
CATCAAAAGTTTAGGTTTCAGAAGATGAAATGTCTAATGTTTTTTCGCCCGGAGAACTAATTGGATTGTTGCGAGCGGAACGAATGGGACGCGCTTTGGAAGAAGCGATCTGTTACCAAGACGTCTTATTGGGAATAACAAGAGCATCCATGAATACTCAAAGCTTCATATCCGAAGCTAGTTTTCAAGAAACTGCTAGAGTTTTAGCAAAAGTAGCTCTCCTGGGCCGTATCGATTGGTTGAAAGGCCTGAAAGAAAAAGTTGTTCTGGGGGGATGATACCTGTTGGTAGCGGCTTCAAAACACCTTCAAGCGAACCTAACAACATTCCTAACAACATTGCCTTTGAACTCCAAAAAAAGAATCTATTAGAGGAGGAAATGAAAGATATTTTGTTCTACCACATAAAATTATTTGATTCTTGCCTTTCAAATAATTTCCATAATACACAAGAACAATCATTTTTTTAGGATTTGATGATCTCTAAGAGCAGATTCACCCCTTTCTTTTATCTTTTATAAAGGATCTGTTGGTCCAGTCATTTGATTTGGTAATAATAATAAAAAAAATAACAAATAGAAAAGAATAATGGCTTGGGCTGTGTATCTACGGCAATCTATGGTATAAAAGAAGGTTCCATCGGAACAATTATTTATTTCAGGGTACCTCTCTCTTTTTTTTTCAAAAGGGGGAGGCAGTGTGGGGAGAAATGACAAGAAGATATTGGAACATTAATTTAGAAGAGATGATGGAAGCAGGAGTTCATTTTGGCCATGGTACTAGGAAATGGAATCCTAAAATGGCACCTTATATCTCTGCAAAACGTAAAGGTATTCATATTACAAATCTTACTAGAACTGCTCGTTTTTTATCAGAAGCTTGTGATTTGGTTTTTGATGCAGCAAGCAGAGGAAAACAATTCTTAATTGTTGGCACTAAAAATAAAGAAGCTGATTCAGTAGCATGGGCTGCAATAAGGGCTCGGTGTCATTATGTTAATAAAAAATGGCTCGGTGGTATGTTAACGAATTGGTCCACTACAGAAACAAGACTTCATAAGTTTAGAGACTTGAGAACCGAACAAAAAACAGGGGGGCTCGACCGTCTTCCGAAAAGAGATGCGGCTATGTTGAAAAGACAATTATCTCATTTGCAAACATATCTGGGCGGGATTAAATATATGACAGGGTTACCCGATATTGTAATCATCGTTGATCAGCACGAAGAATATACGACCCTTCAAGAATGTATCACGTTGGGAATTCCAACAATTTGTTTAATCGATACAAATTGTGACCCCGATCTTGCAGATATTTCGATTCCAGCCAATGATGACGCTATATCTTCAATCCGATTAATTATTAACAAATTAGTATTTGCAATTTGTGAAGGCCGTTCTGGCTATATAAGAAATCCGTGATTAATAATAAGATAAATAACTTATTTCATTTCGGAACCTTCATAGATTTATCGAATCGGTTACTATTTCTGAATCTAAAAAATAGAGATAAAAATAACAAGGAATAGAATTTGATTAGTTGGTATTCAAAATATATGATTCAAGTAGTCAAGTCGAGAAAGAGATGGTTGAATCAAAATAATTTTGTTTAAAATTCTATTTTTGTCAGAGGGCAATATGAATGTTCTATCATGTTCCATCAACACACTAAATGGGTTATACGATATATCCGGTGTGGAAGTAGGCCAACATTTTTATTGGAAAATCGGGGGTTTCCAAGTGCACGGCCAAGTACTTATTACTTCTTGGGTTGTAATTGCTATCTTATTAGCTTCAGCCACTCTAGCCGTTCGGAACCCACAAACCATTCCGACCAGCGGTCAGAATTTCTTCGAATATGTCCTTGAATTTATTCGAGATGTGAGTAAAACTCAAATTGGAGAAGAATATGGTCCTTGGGTTCCTTTTATTGGAACTATGTTTCTATTTATTTTTGTTTCTAATTGGTCAGGCGCCCTTTTACCTTGGAAAATCATACAATTACCTCACGGGGAGTTAGCCGCCCCCACGAATGATATAAATACTACTGTTGCTTTGGCTTTACTCACATAAGTGGCATATTTCTATGCGGGTCTTAGCAAAAAAGGATTAGGTTATTTCGGTAAATATATTCAACCAACTCCAATTCTTTTACCTATTAACATCTTAGAAGATTTCACAAAGCCCCTATCACTTAGTTTTCGACTTTTCGGAAATATATTAGCCGATGAATTAGTAGTTGTTGTTCTTGTTTCTTTAGTACCTTCAGTGGTTCCTATCCCTGTCATGTTCCTTGGATTATTTACAAGTGGTATTCAAGCTCTTATTTTTGCAACTTTAGCTGCGGCTTATATAGGTGAATCCATGGAGGGCCACCATTGACTAGTTTTCTAAATAGTCTTTTTTTAGTTTAACCTAAGGCAATGTGGTGTGGCTAAAAAAAATTGACTTAGGGAATGAAAATACCCAACTACACTATATATGATCTAGAGTAATAGAAAAA
>NC_136428.1:137070821-137073321 GCF_052849685.1 Lactuca virosa | reverse complement strand
GGAAGAAAAATCCGGATCAAACCCTTATTTATCTTAACCTTAGGTTAATTTACTTCGCCGAAAGGGAGCAAAATGGGTCGAACCCTTATTCTTCCTTATTCTTATTAGTGTTGATTTTATTTTTGTTAGGTTTAAGTCTGACGAGAATAATATTCTACAACTAGCAATTCATTTATTTTCAAACCGACCCATTTACTATCTAGAATTTGATTGACTAATCCTTTATATTGGAATGGTTGAAGAGTCAAATGGTTTGGCAATTCCTCATGGGGGGATGAATCGAGAGAATTTTGAATTAGAACTTTAGATTTTTGTTCATCCCTCGCCGCAATAGTATCTCGGGGTTTGCAGCGATAACTTGGTATATCTACTATACGACCATTGACTAAAATATGTCTATGGTTAACTAATTGGTGAGCTCCCGGAATAGTCGGAGCCATACCCAAGCGAAAAAGAATGTTATCAAGGCGCATTTCAAGTAATTGTAGTAAAACCTGACCTGTTGACCCTTTTGCCTTTCCGGCGATACGAACGTATTTAAGTAATTGTCGTTCTGTAAGACCATAATGAAAACGCAATTTTTGTTTTTCTTCTAGGCGAATTCGATATTGGGATTTTTTCCCGGAACGCGATTGGTTTCTAAGATCACTTCCAGCTCTGGGCCTTTTATTAGTTAGCCCTGGTAAAGCCCCCAGGCGGCGTATTTTTTTGAAACGAGGACCTCGGTAACGCGACATAAACACTCATTCTTCTTATTTATATTTAATTATTAATTCTTATTGATGAAATTTCATTCTACAGAATAAACCTAAACTAAAAATGAACTAAATTCTAAATAAAGCGAAATTTACTTAGTTATTCTATTAAAGAATAATGAGATGAGTTGGATAAATATCCAGATCTTTATATTCTATATATAGAAAAAGAAAAGGATTCTTTTCGTTAGATAGTTGGAAATTTCTATCACATAATAAATCAAGGGCTTTCGCCAAAAGAGGAAAACATTTTTTTTCAATATTCTTTGATTTCAAAGATGCATTATCAATCATGTAAAATATAGAATAAAATAAATAGAGAAAAACCGACTATCGGAATCGAACCGATGACCATCGCATTACAAATGCGATGCTCTAACCTCTGAGCTAAGCAGGCTCACATAACATAAATTCGATATGTATAAGAATTCAATAAACTCTTAGAATCTTTGCTATTCACTATTATACTATTTTAATTCTTAGCTATTCATATTCGCTATTCATAATGAATATTAATATATTAAAGAATAGAATATAGAATTTCAAATAACTGTTAAATATTATAGAAGATAACGATTAATCTAGCGATATAGAATTTCCATTTTTCTTTTTTATCACAATTAAATATTCTTTTTTTTAATATGAAAAGAATCGACCGTTCAAGTATTCGAAATTTCATGGGTAAATGAGTGGAAGAGAGGCAGATGTATAGCGTAGGTATCCACCTATATTGAATTGCCGATACAGAAATGATAAAATCGTTTTTGATTGGACCGAATATAAGCCTCCTATAGATATAGAAGATGAAAGAAGATAGACAAGAAATCAAAGACAAAGAGGAGAAAACACTTTTTCCAGACAGTAATCGGCATCTATCTAATGAATTCAACGGTTCCGGTATAAATGAAAGAAAAAGAGGAACGAGATCACAATGAGAGTTTCATCTCAAAAAGGGGGATATGGCGAAATCGGTAGACGCTACGGACTTAATTGGATTGAGCCTTGGTATGGAAACTTACTAAGTGATAACTTTCAAATTCAGAGAAACCCTGGAATTAATAAAAATGGGCAATCCTGAGCCAAATCACGTTTTCCGAAAACAAACAAAGGTTCAGAAAGCGAAAATCAAAAAGGATAGGTGCAGAGACTCGATGGAAGTTGTTCTAACGAATGGAGTTGATTGTCTTACGTTAGTAGAGGAATCCTTCTATCGAAACTTCAGAAAAGATGAAGGATAAACCTGTATACATACTAGAGAAGAATTATTGTCAATTGATTCCATATTGAAGAAAGAATCGAATATTCATTGATCAAACCATTCACTCCATAATCTGATAGATCTTTTGAAGAACTGATTAATCGGACGAGAATAAAGATAGAGTCCCGTTCTACATGTCAATACCGACAACAATGCAATTTATAGTAAGAGGAAAATCCGTCGATTTCAAAAATCGTGAGGGTTCAAGTCCCTCTATCCCCAAAAAGACCATTTGGCTCCCTAATTCTTTACCGTATCCTTTTTTTTTCTTTATCCTTTTTTCGTTAGCGGTTCAAAACTCCTTATCTTTCTCATTCACTACTCTTTATACAATGAGCGTAAAATCACATGTGATATATATGATACATGTACAAATGAACATCTTTGGGCAAGGAATCCCCATTTGACTGATTCACGATCGATATTTTTATTCATACTGAAACTTACAAAGTTGTTCTTTTAACAAATTATAGGCCCGGGATAAGGC
>NC_136428.1:137065821-137068321 GCF_052849685.1 Lactuca virosa | reverse complement strand
GATTAGTCAATTCGACTTGAATTTTTTAAGTCGTTCATAACTGTTTAGTTAAAGTAAGAATTGCTTTTGGTCGAACCATTTAGTGGGCTGGGCGTGTTTCCTTTCAAGATTCATAAATTAGAATCCTATTTTTATTACATATCTTTAGATATCTTTTGATTTTTTTTTTAGTTATAGTTAAAACTAACTATTGCTCTTATCCAAATTCTCTTGTTTTCATATCAATCTTACCGAGTATTCTCTCTAAAGAAAAGGGATTCTAAATATAATTCTCATTTTTTTTTATGAATATGTCAATTTGTCTCTTTTTATTAGTGGTTTATAATAGAACAAGTAGTCAGATGTAAGAGAATGTCTAGGAATTTTCATCTCAAGATTTAGAATATATGGGTCTTATTATATTCCTTTTATTAGAATCCAATCCCGATGGAGGATTTTCTATTCACTGAATATCGAAAGAGAAGACTAGGTCTAAGTAAGGTATACGAATGAAAGCCTATTTTACATTTTAGCAAAGATATTCGCTTTTCAAACTTTATATTGTGCACAAATAGCGCGCAATACCGACGTAAATTACTATTAGATTTGATTGGGGTTGGGTTAGGTTGGAGTTTTTAACCAGACTCGTGTCATGATACAAAATTCCATAGAATTGGGTATACCAAACGAAGGGTACTATAATTAACTCGTTGATTTCGGACAGGAAAAGATGAAAATTGCAGATGAATTTTCCTACGAAGAGTACTGAACAAAAGTTGGTTTGTTTATCCACAACTGGAAAAAGATCGATTGGGTCCATTGAAATGAAATGTGTTTTTGCTTTTAGTTTGATATTCTACTTTAAACGATCCCCTTGAATGGGCTTATAGTAATGATTGTCTTTTGATGAAGCAATCAGTCAGTTAAAACAATAACGAGGAAATTCAAATGAAAAATGATACAATTTTTTTTTAATATTCATTTTTATTTTATAGGGCTCTAGGGCTATACGGACTCGAACCGTAGACTTTCTCGGTAAAACAGATCAAACTTATTATTATCAAAATGATCTGAACTGTTTCAAAGACCCAACATGCATTTTTTGTGCATTGGGCTCTTTCATTAACTGATATAATATCAGCTAGTCCGCCATTTTTATTTTTTACCGAAAAATAAGGAGATGGCTCCATGTGCTCTGAGTCATTATGTGGATTCAGATTCAGGAACACTACCAAAGTTTTTCAAGGGGGGTTATCTTGACGTAGGTCTGCCTCTGGCCTAGATTAACCTAAGTGAAATGAAGTCTCTATCGCTCTATTTAAAAATCAAATATGAAACTTCGTACACCTTAAAGTTCATAGGACGAAAAGAGATTTTTTTGAGGCCCTTATGCTCAGCCTAGCATTGAATAGACTGGGTATTCACCTTATCAATATATCAAATCAATGATGGGGTCTGTTTGGCACCTAACTGGGCACCTAAACGGACCGAACCCTTGACAGGCTATTGTTCTCTTCTTCCCTCAAAGTTATGGAGTAAGACATCGATTTGTCAATAAGATCAATTTTTTTGATTCCATGATGGACTCCCCTGAAAAACATCGGCGCGCGTGTAAACGAGGTGCTCTACCAACTGAGCTATAGCCCTTAGTGCTTGTAATATATATTTTATTATGTCGATAATTTTTTGTCAAGATGAATATTCTCAAGATGACTATTCCATGATCCAAGATCATATTGATCGGTATTGCTTCTAAGTAATATGATATTTATAATCCATCGATGGGATGAGTCCCTTTTGGTTTTCTTTGTGAAGATAAATGACCTACTTAACTCAGCGGTTAGAGTATTGCTTTCATACGGCAGGAGTCATTGGTTCAAATCCAATAGTAGGTAGAACTTATTAGATACCGCGGTCCATGGTATCTAATAAGTTTTTATACCCATTTTCTTTTAGTGATATTGATTTTTTATCTTTTCTATTTCTTTTTCGTTGCATCAAAATCTGATTTTGCTTGATTGTATTTACTCGGCAGAATCAAGTCAAACAAAACACCCAAAGGGTGTATAAGTGTATAAATCGATGATTATTCGGACGCACCTACTGGTTATGAAATCGCATTGATAGCCTCTACCCGTGTCCTAGCCCGTCGGAGAGCTAGATTTGCCTCAATTGTTTGTCTCTTTCCTTCAGCTTTTCTCAAAGCAGCTTCCGCTATTTCAAGAGTTTGATGAGCTTCTTGTGGATCAATGTCACCACTTTTCTCTGCATCATTTACTAAAACAGTGATCTCATTATTACCTATTCTAGCAAAACCGCCCATCAGAGCCATCGTTAGCCATTGGTCGTTAAGGCGTATTCTCAAAATACCTATATCTACTGATGTGGCAATAGGAGCGTGATTTGGTAATACGCCAATTTGTCCACTATTAGTAGATAAAATGATTTCTTTCACTTCTGAATCCCAAACTATTCGATTAGGGGTCAGTACACAAAGATTTAAGGTCATTTCTTCAAATTC
>NC_136428.1:137055821-137060821 GCF_052849685.1 Lactuca virosa | reverse complement strand
TTTGAAAATGAGTAGTTCAGATAGAATCGAACTTTTGATCGATCCGGGCACTTGGGAGCCTATGGATGAAGACATGGTCTCTCTGGATCCCATTGAATTTCATTCGGAGGAGGAGCCTTATAAAAATCGTATCGATTCTTATCAAAGAAATACAAGATTAACCGAGGCTGTTCAAACAGGCAGAGGGCAACTAAACGGTATTACTGTAGCAATTGGGGTTATGGATTTTCAGTTTATGGGAGGTAGTATGGGATCCGTAGTCGGGGAGAAAATTACCCGTTTGATTGAATACGCTACTAAAGAATTTCTACCTCTTATTATAGTGTGTGCTTCCGGAGGGGCACGCATGCAAGAAGGAAGTTTGAGCTTGATGCAAATGGCTAAAATATCTTCTGCTTTATATGATTATCAATCAAATAAAAAGTTATTCTATGTACCAATTCTTACATCTCCTACTACCGGTGGGGTGACAGCTAGTTTTGGTATGTTGGGGGATATCATTATTGCCGAACCCAATGCCTACATTGCCTTTGCGGGTAAAAGAGTAATTGAACAAACATTGAATAAAACAGTACCCGAGGGTTCACAAGCGGCCGAGTATTTATTCCAGAAAGGCTTATTCGATCTAATCGTACCACGTAATCCTTTAAAAAGCGTTCTGAGTGAGTTATTTCAACTACACACTTTCTTTCCTTTGAATCAAAATTAGAACATTAAGTTCAATTATTTTGAGCAAACAAGTAATTAGTTTATCGGAATCCAAGTTAAAATTAGACGAATGGGGTTTTCTTTGTTGGCATAAGATCTAATTATATTATATAAAGAATCAAAAGTCATAGAAAATCCGCCCCTTTTTCTATATTCCTGATTATTGATCAAGAAGCCTCTATTAACAAGATAAAAGATGAAATTCTTATTTTCGTGAAATTAGGCAAATCAAAAAAATATACTCTTCTCGTCATATATAATGAAAATCTATAAAATATAGAATTTTTTCTTTTTTTATATCTTACGATAATCCTATTTTGACTAAGAATCCCTGATGGATGGGATTCTAACAAACCCTTCAATATATTCAATATAATTATAAATATAAATAGAATCTAATTAATTTTTAAGAAACTTTTTGCTTAGTAAATGAAATTCGAAGACAAGAGCAAAAAATGAAGAAAATAATATCTCATCCATATCCTTTCAAATCTTTCATGTAGAAAGATCAAAAACTACATTATATACTCACTTAGATAGATACTTATATTTATACTTAATAGCTATTAAGTAATAATAATAATTCCAATTTAGAATTATCAAATTATAATAAGATATCTTTATATATAATAAGATATCTTTATATTATAAATAAAAAATATAAATAATAATAACAGGTACAAATAGAAAATCGAGGTAGCCATTCTATGACAACTCTTAACTTTCCCTCTGTTTTGGTGCCTTTAGTAGGCCTAGTATTTCCGGCAATCGCAATGGCTTCTTTATTTCTTCATGTTCAAAAAAACAAGATTGTTTAGAGCCGATGGCACAAAATCTCATCTATTTTTTTTTTCAAAACTGACGCTTGTATCATAACACAGATATCTATTTAGCAAAATCAAAATATGGTATAAGCGGCTTCCGCCGAAAAACTCTTATGTCTCCAGAAAATGCTATAGGGATCAATGGATTCTAGCTATTTTCAAATAGACCCGAATTGACGGATAGCTGAACTGTAAAGTTGGTCTATCTATATCTATTTGGCTATCTTTAGTGAGATCGTACGAAGGGTATGTTATTAGTTTAGATCTAACGAATTTGATGAATTACTCCTAAAGGATCACATCAAACTAGTGCTAGTTGATGCGAGTTACTTCGGAAAAAAAAGGACTAAAGTCAAATTCATTTGGGGTATTCTCTCAATTCCAAAAAAATCAACTGGATCAAGTATGAGTTGTCGATCAGAACATATATGGAAAGAACCTATAACGGGGGCTCAAAAAACAAGTAATTTCTGCTGGGCTGTTATCCTTTTTTAGGTTCATTAGGATTCTTGTTGGTTGGAACCTCGAGTTATCTTGGTAGAAATTTGATATCTTTATTTCCATCTCAGGAAATAGTTTTTTTTTCACAAGGAATTGTGATGTCTTTCTACGGAATCGCGGGTCTTTTTATTAGCTCCTATTTATGGTGCACAATTTCGTGGAATGTAGGTAGTGGTTATGATCGATTTGATAGAAAAGACAGAATAGTGTGTATCTTTCGTTGGGGATTTCCTGGAAAAAATCGTCGGGTCTTCCTCCAATTTCTTATAAAAGATATTCAGTCTGTCAGAATAGAAGTGAAAGAAGGTATTTATGCTCGCCGTGTCCTTTATATGGATATCAGAGGCCAGGGAGCCATTCCATTGACTCGTACTGATGAGAATTTTACTCCACGGGAAATGGAACAAAAAGCTGCTGAATTGGCCTATTTCTTGCGTGTACCAATTGAAGTATTTTAAGAAATGAGCCGGAATGCTTTCTCAGCAGGAGGGCAAAAACGCAAGAATGCTCTTTTTCCATAACATAACTTAATTGAGGTTTCTTCAGAACATTCATTCGAGTCAAAGCAGACATATATGGAACAAGTATAAAAAAAACTATTTTGGGGATCTTTTAGATGTATCGATTTAGATGTATCGAAATATACATAACTCAATTCAATAAAAAAATAAGAAACAAATCGAAATATCTCATAATCAACAATTTAGAAATAAGGAAATTCCACCCTTTTTAACTTGTTGGAATTGAGACTTTAGAGATCATATCTTGTAATTTTTTCGAAGCTTATTTTTATACTTTTTGTGCTCCTTAATGACCAAAAAATTGAATCTCTTATAATGATAATTAGCAAATTTATGTCGTTTTTTGCCACTCATTTTTCACAATATTCTTCAGAAATTTCCCTCAATTATTCTATCCCTGACTACTCATAGTAAGTTTAATTTTTTCGAAATATTAGAGATTTTTATATAATGATAGAAAATGAGTTCTTTCGTCTCAAAATCTGAATAATATTATTCATTATTTCAATTTTTTTGGGCATTCATCGAAAGGAGATATGTGCTTCGAATTTGACCAATTGAGATATAGGTAAACATTATTTTTTGATTATTTATCCATTCCAATTTTTCGTCTATTTCTGTATTTTTTTTCTAAATTCATAGGTTCGATAACTTGTAATAGAACTGATGCGGGAGAGAAATATTAGATTACATAGAGTCGACGAATGAGATAGGTTCATTAACAATTCAGAGATGAAAAAATGGAAAAAAAGAAAGCATTCACTCCTCTTTTATATCTTGCATCTATAGTATTTTTGCACTGGTGGATTTCTCTCTCATTTCAAAAAAGTATGGAATCCTGGGTTACTAATTGGTGGAATACTAGGCAATCCGAACCTTTTTTGAATGATATTGAAGAAAAGAGTATTCTAGAAAAATTCATAGAATTAGAGGAACTCCTCTTCTTAGAGGAAATGATTAAAGAATACTCGGAGACACATCTACAAAACCTTCGTATATGAATTCACAAAGAAACAATCCAATTAATCAAGATACACAACGAGGGTCGTATTCATACGATTTTGCACTTCTCGACAAATATAATCTGTTTCATTATTCTAAGTGGTTATTCTCTTTTGGGTAATAAAGAACTTGTTATTCTTAACTCTTGGGTTCAGGAATTCCTATATAACTTAAGTGACACAATAAAAGCTTTTTCTCTTCTTTTATTAACTGATTTATGTATCGGATTTCATTCGCCCCATGGTTGGGAAATGATGATTGGCTTTGTCTACAAGGATTTTGGATTTGTTCATAATGAGCAAATTATATCTGGCCTTGTTTCCACTTTTCCAGTCATTCTAGATACAATTTTCAAATATTGGATTTTCCGTTATTTAAATCGCCTATCTCCATCACTTGTAGTGATTTATCATTCAATGAATGACTGAAAAATTATCTACCTAATCCAATTAGAATGTTTCTTACTTTGCAGTTGTACATAAGCAAAGCATTGAAAATCGTACTCACTCTTTATCTTTCTACCCATCCCGGAGATTCATCCTATATATTAATCCAGTCAAATTATTCCAGTAAATAACAGAATCGTGGATAGGAAACTCCATTAGTGACCTACCCCAATTTATTGTATAAATTTTCGGGATCAATGGTTGGACCATGCAAACTAGAAATAATTTTTCTTGGATAAGAACAGATTACTCGATCTATTTCCGTATCGCTCATGATATATATCATAACTCGTACATCCATTTCAAATGCATATCCCATTTTTGCACAGAAGGGCTATGAAAATCCACGAGAAGCGACTGGACGTATTGTATGCGCCAATTGCCATTTAGCTAATAAACCAGTGGATATTGAGGTTCCGCAAACGGTACTTCCCGATACTGTATTTGAAGCAGTTGTTCGAATTCCTTATGATATGCAACTGAAACAAGTTCTTGCTAATGGTAAAAAAAGGGCTTTAAATGTGGGGGTTGTTCTTATTTTACCAGAGGGTTTTGAATTAGCCCCTCCCGATCGTATTTCCCCCGAGAAAAAAGAAAAGATGGGCAATCTGTCTTTTCAGAGCTATCGCCCAAATCAAAAAAATATTCTTGTCATAGGCCATGTTCCTCGTCAGAAATATAGTGAAATCACGTTTCCTATTCTTTCCCCGGACCCCGCTACTAAGAAAGACATTCACTTCTTAAAATATCCTATATACGTAGGCGGAAACAGGGGAAGGGGCCAGATTTATCCTGACGGGAGCAAGAGTAACAATACAGTTTATAATGCTACAGCATCCGGTATAGTAAGCAAAATCCTACGAAAATAAAAGGGGGGATACGAAATAACCATAGCGGATGCATCAGATGGACGTCAAGTGGTTGATATTATCCCTCCGGGGCCAGAACTTCTTGTTTCAGAAGGCGAATCTATCAAATTTGAGCAACCGTTGACAAGT
>NC_136428.1:137048321-137053321 GCF_052849685.1 Lactuca virosa | reverse complement strand
AAAGTTTTATAAGATTACTGTTCGCTCTAAAATATAAAATTTATTCGATACAATAAAAAAAAAGAAATGATAAAAAGAGGAATAATTTAATAATTTCATTCCATAATGATTCGAAAAGACTTTCATTTTAAAACGAAATTAAATGACCCAGTTCTTATTATTCGTTTCTAAGTTGAGTTGAAAAATTATCCAAGAATGAATTCGCTGATTGGCGGTATGGGTAGATGTTACAGATGATTAATCCATTTTTTTTATACAGTTGTGACTTTCTCCTTGTTAGTGTTGTCTATAATGATAGATCAATCAAAACCTTTCAATTGGACTTATTCTTTCAATTGGTATTTTTTTTATCTCCTATTTTGCAAAAAAGGAAACTCAGGTAAGTGCTTTTTTATAAACATATGTATAAAAAGAACATATTTCATTTAGCTCCTTCATGCTTACCATAACTAGTTATTTCGGTTTTCTACTGACGACTTTAACTATAACCTCAGCTCTATTTATTGGTCTAAGCAAGATACGACTGATTTGAAATTCATTGCACAATTCATAAAAGGAAATCTTTCCGCGAACTTCTGTGTATTTATAGTTACTTACCGTGTCCATTGCCAATTCTTGGTCATTGAGATTCATGGTAATTCAGATTAATATTTAGGTATAGATATTACCTCTTTTTTCTCCTTTCAAACAAATTGAAATGATTGAAGTTTTCCTATTTGGAATCGTGTTAGGTCTAATTCCTATTACTTTGGCTGGATTATTTGTAACTGCATATTTACAATACAGGCGTGGCGATCAGTTGGACCTTTGATTAGATTAATTAACATCTCTTTTTTTGATTGACCTCCTCCTTTCTTTAATATCCAGGAGGTCAAATTCAGATTGTCGTTCCAGTTAGTGCTTCAACCGAATTCGATCGAAGAAGATCCGAATCACGCTCTGTAGGATTTGAACCTACGACATCGGGTTTTGGAGACCCACGTTCTACCGAACTGAACTAAGAGCGCTTTCTTATCATAAAAGATAAGACTGTAAATAAAAGGATTGGCCCCAATACATCTTGTATGCATACACTATAATAGTATCATAACAATGAAAGATTCTATATGATATGTCCAATGTGAATTGATCTCAAAAAATCCCTCGTTACTGCTCAAAGGAGCAGTAATATGTAGGGATGACAGGATTTGAACCCGTGACATTTTGTACCCAAAACAAACGCGCTACCAAGCTGCGCTACATCCCTTCCATTGGTCTACAGTGTCATTGTAGAGAGTTCTTGTCTTGTTTTCCACATTGTTATCTCCTCTACTAAAATCTAGAATTTTTATGTCTATTTCATCTTTTTGTTCTCATTTAACATATAATAATAGTAAAATACTTCTATCTATAAGAAAAATAGAATGGAACCCCTAGGAAAAATAAATGAGTTGGGGGAATATTGGGGAAGAAAGGACGTTTTTTTCTGTATTTAACAAAAAGTCAATCTTATTTACTGGATGATTGTACATTTCAATATGTTTATGTATTACAATAAAATGAAGGAGGTTTTTCAATGCGAGATCTAAAAACATATCTTTCCGTAGCACCGGTATTAAGTACTCTATGGTTCGGTTCTTTGGCAGGTTTATTGATAGAGATTAATCGTTTTTTCCCGGATGCGTTGACGTTCCCCTTTTTTTCATTCTAGTTATTGACGTAGGAAGGAATAAAGAAGATTAGAGATACAATTAAATACCAGCCCCCCCTTCTTTTCTCTTTTTTCCCTTTAAAAAATTTTAGAATAAGGGAGGAAAGAGAAAGAATAAAAGTGCATTCAACAGCTGCGAGACTCGGGTTCAGGTTGGAATTAAATTCATATGAAATTTCTATGTATTCAATTTCTATGGAAGTAGAATACAAACTGTGGTTCTAGGGAAAGAGTATTATATAAGATACTTATATGAAATACTGTACTGTGATTTGAAATCTAGTTTAGAAATCTTTCTATCTTATTTGCTATATTGATTGTAGTGAAATATTGCATAAGAGGATAGTAAGTTACAAATTCTATTTTGTTTTTTCCTTCCTTTCTTCTTTTTCGTTTCGGATTGAAAGAGGAAGAGTTGAGTAAATGAAAAATCCAAAGGAGGTTCATGGCCAAGGGTAAAGATGTGCGAATACCGGTTCTTTTGGAATGTACCGCTTGTGTTCGAAACGGTGTTAATGTTAATAATGCATCAACGGGCATTTCCAGATATATTACTCAAAAGAACCGGCACAATATGCCTAATCGATTGGAGTTGCGAAAATTTTGTCCATATTGTTACAAACATACGATTCACGGGGAGGTAAAGAAATAGATCGAACCGAGCACCTGCGCCCTTATCTATCTTACAAGGAAAGGGAAAAAATGACATTATATATATAACATATTTAACATAGTTAAAGATAATTATAAACAAACCAAATCCTATTTTTTATTCTAATTAGAGATACGGCTGAAATAGGATTTTAGGGATAAGAAATAAACTAACCAAACCATGGATAAATCCAAGCGAACTTTTCTTAAATCCAAGCGATCTTTTCGTAGGCGTTTGCCCCCGATCCAATCGGGGGATCGAATTGATTATAAAAACATGAGTTTAATTAGTCGATTTATTAGTGAACAGGGAAAAATATTATCTAGACGAGTGAATAGATTGACCTTGAAACAACAACGATTAATTACTATTGCTATAAAACAAGCTCGTATTTTATCTTTGTTACCTTTTCTTAATAATGAGAAACAATTTGAAAGAACCGAGTCGACCACTAGAACTCCTAGTCTTAGAGCCAGAAAAAGATAGGTTTACTCTTTATTCACTTGAATTCGAATTCCCATCCGAACTCAAACGGGGATTGATATTTTGTTGGAAAAATCCAAGAATCCGGATTGAATTCTCGTGTCGTAAGAAAACAAATAATAATCTGGGAAGAATAAATTTTTTTATTTAACTTGTTGATTCATATTTATTTTGACTACTTTCTCATATTTTATCATATTCTATTCATTTTTATTCGACCTTCCCGGAGTTCATTCTCCGGGCAACTCCGTTTAACCGGTCGATTCCTTCCAACCTACTTCTTTTATGATCTCATTGGAAATCATATAAAGACAATTCCTATTTGATATAGCTATTTGTGCAAGTATTTTACGATTAAGAAGCAACTGTCTCTTGTACAGACCATTTATTAATCTACTATAACTATAGCATACCCCCCTTTCACGAATTGTTGCATTTATTCGAGTGATCCACAAACGACGAAAATTGATTTTTTGCTTATCCCTATCCCGATGAGCCGAAACCAAAGCTCTTATTTTTTGTTGAGTAATAGTTCGAGTAAGTCTTGAATGAGCCCCCCGAAAGCTTGATGCAAATAAACGAATTTTTGTTCTACGTCTCCGAGCGATATATCCCCGTCTAATTCTGGTCATTGAATAAATGAAACTTTCACGAATAACTAATAGATTTCCTTTCTTTCGGTTATTCTTTTGCCCCTTTCCTAGTATATTAATAACAGAACGGATTTTTCCAATGTATAAACTAAAAATTCCAACGGCTTTGGCTACTATAACCTTCCCAACCACGATTTTTTCTTTTTTTATAGGCGTTTCGCCTCGAAATACGAAATTGTACTAGACTAGGTATTAAAAATAAATAAAAAAAATAGCAATGATAAAGAAATAGTGGATTCCATCGTTTCTATGGTTACTTCTTAAACGGTGAGGTCTTCTCTATACACCGGAGCCTTTACTTCATTTAATCAATGTTATTGCTAACTTGTATAGTTCACATTCTTCGGCTCTACCCATGAATTATCCAGTAATAGGTCTTTCACAACGAGCTCTACCTATAAAGTAAGGGTATTTAATTATGAAGGTTGGCTGGGTAGCTGACCCTGTTAGTCCGTTCTTGCAAGAGGGGTCTATATTAACTAAGATTTCCTCCGCTTAATGGATAACCATTTGCTACCAATGGAGAATTCCTTCTCATCTTGAATTGAGGTGAGTGGATTTACACCAATAGAAACCATAAATTTCATACACAATAAAAGGGATATGCTCCATTTTCTTATTTTTAGATAGGAAATGTAGTTCGTTTTCCGTTCTATCCTATTTGATCATTGATATTCGAACATGGTTCTCTTTCCTTTGTTCTAGTTCATGATCTGAACGAGTCGCACATACACCCTAGTACATGTTCCTCGACGCTGAGGGCATCCCCGAAGCGCGGGGGATTTTGTGACATTTCTAATTGGCTGTCTTGTATTTCTAATAAGTTGTTTAATCGTTGGCATGTTGAATCATATACATAATGGACTGGTTTAGATCGATCCTAACCGCATGATTATGAATTCCTTTTATTGAATAGAATAGTAAATAAAAGTCATAATATATTAATATGAAACTCGGCAGGGGTAATTTCAAATCACGAATTGATGCAAAATCAAGGCTATGCTATTGTCATTCAACCGCTACAAGATCAACAATTCCATAAGCTTGGGCCTCTGTTGCTGACATAAAAACATCTCTTTCCATGTCTTCGGAGACAACCCATAGGGGTTTGCCCGTTCTTTGTACATAAACCCTTGTCAGGGTTTCACGTAGTTTCAGCAGTTCTCCCACTTCCAGGATAAATTCTCCCGTTGCTACTTCAGAAAAAGAACCAGCAGGTTGATGGATCATTACCCTGATGATATAAGAAAATAAAAGGTTTCTTTATTTCGCATGATAAAGGGAAGATAAAACAAAGATAAAATAATAACAAGAAAAAAAAGAGAGAATCGAACAACCGTACGGGCATTATGCATTGCATACGGCTCTACAATAAAATTGACCCTTACCTTACATCAAATAAAGAAAAAATAGGATCGATCAGACCCCGATCGGTAAATGATCAACTTACCACCCTTCCTTTCGGAGGAATTCAAAAATACTATGATGGCTCCGTTGCTTTATATATTTATTTTATTATATT
>NC_136428.1:137035821-137043321 GCF_052849685.1 Lactuca virosa | reverse complement strand
GACTGAGCCAACTTGATATTTTGGTATTATCGCCACAAAGAAGAACTTTCGGATTTTTTATTCGTATCTTCAGAACAGATGGAGTCGGAAAGTAATAAGTTTCAAACTTTCTATTACATATCCGTTCGAAACAATATTTGGGTGTTTTTGCTTGAGCTGTACGAGATGAAAGTCTCATATACAGTTCTCGGAGGGGGGACCGGGCCTATCTCAATAAAGTCTATGATTGGTTTGAAGAACGTCTCGAGATTCAGGCGATTGCAGATGATATAACTAGTAAATATGTTCCTCCTCATGTAAACATATTTTATTGTCTAGGGGGCTTTACGCTTACTTGTTTTTTAGTCCAAGTGGCTACAGGATTTGCTATGACCTTTTACTTTCGTCCGACTGTTACTGATGCTTTTGCTTCTGTTCAATACATAATGACTGAAGCTAATTTTGGTTGGTTAATCCGATCAGTTCATCGATGGTCGGCAAGTATGATGGTCCTAATGATGATCCTACATGTATTTCGTGTATATCTCACCGGTGGATTTAAAAAACCTCGCGAATTAACTTGGGTTACAGGTGTGGTTCTGGGTGTATTGACTGCATCTTTTGGTGTAACTGGTTATTCCTTAGCTCGGGACCAAATTGGTTATTGGGCAGTGAAAATTGTAACAGGTGTACCTGAAGCTATTCCTGGATTATAGAAGTGTGTGACTGGTTATTTGACATAAATAGTTGAAGGGAATTTTCCGAAGAGAAAATGGATTATGGAAGTGTGTGACTTGAACTATTGATTGGTCTGTGCAGATATCTGATTATCTACCTTATTTAATTCACAACCAAATGTGTCTTTGTTCCAACCATCATGTAAGCCCATACAGAGGATAGGCTGGTTCGCTTAAAGAGAATCTTTTCTATGATCAAATAGGAATCATGTCATACATGAGCAGGCTCCGTAAGATCTAGTTCACCTAACTTCAGATTGAATTTAATAGTATACAAATGCATTCATTTCCTCTGCATTGATGCAATCTAGGATACTATCGGAGTGAAAAAAGGGTCTAAAGAAGAACAGAGGCTAGGCTATATTAGTAACAAGTAAATCCTTTGTGTGTGTTTATAAAAGGTCTCTTTGGGGATAAACACCAATCATAAGGTCTGAGACGACCCATAAAGCAATTGATCATATCACGATCTATTTTATAAGCCTACTTGGGTATTGAGTATTTATTTATAAGAACTTAATTTTTTGCACTCGATAGTTTCAACTCGAGAAAAAAGAATCCAGTAAAATCTTTATTTTACTTACATAAAACCATTCATATATCGTATATGCGGGTGTCTAGATAACATATATTTTATATGGATTCATTTGTTTCTTTTGATTCTTGCTCGAGCCGGATGATGAAAAATTATCATGTCCGGTTCCTCCGGGGGATGGATCTATAAGAATTCGCCTATCCCAATAACAAAAAAACCTGACTTGAATGATCCTGTATTAAGAGCGAAATTGGCTAAAGGTATGGGTCATAATTATTACGGGGAGCCCGCATGGCCCAATGATCTTTTATATATTTTTCCGGTAGTAATTCTAGGTACTATTGCATGTAACGTAGGCTTAGCGGTTCTAGAACCATCAATGATTGGTGAACCGGCAGATCCATTTGCAACTCCTTGGGAAATATTACCCGAATGGTATTTCTTTCCCGTATTTCAAATACTTCGTACAGTACCCAATAAATTATTGGGTGTTCTTTTAATTGTTTCAGTACCTGCGGGATTATTAACAGTACCTTTTTTAGAGAATGTTAATAAATTCCAAAATCCATTTCGTCGTCCAGTAGCGACAACCGTATTTTTGATTGGTACCGCAGTGGCCCTTTGGTTGGGTATTGGTGCAACATTACCTATTGATAAATCCCTAACTTTAGGTCTTTTTTAAATTGATTCAATTGTGAAATAAAATATCACGACGTATGTATCTAGGGAACAGTCGCTTCAAAGTGAATTCTCCCTAGATACATCTATTCAATTAAATTATGAATCTATGTCAATTCCGAATATATGAATTGTCCTAAAGATTCAAAACCTATTTTCGGCCTTTTTCTAAAAAAAAGATGAAAAAAAAATCCAATGAATTTAAAACTTATTTTTCGGTAAATCAATTACGAAATTTTTTTCAAGAATGCCTAAAATTTGTTTGACATCTTCTATGCGAAAATGTTCCATTTTCATAAGATCTTCTTGACTGTTATTCAAAAGGTCCAACAATGTATATATATTGCACCTTTTGAGGCAATTATAGATCCTGGGAGGCAATTCTGATTGGTCAATAAAAATCGATTTCAACGCCATTTTTTTTTATTTTTTGTTAGTTTAGCCAATTTATCATAAAACGTAAAAGGGGGTAAAGGAACCATGTGTTGATTGCCCTCTAAATTTAAATTTTCTTCTTTGGTATGTAAAAAGGGAATCAATAAATCAATCAAATTCCGGGAGGCTTCATAAAGTGCTTCTTTAGGAGTTAAACTTCCATTTGTCCATATTTCGAGAAATAGTATCTCTTTGTTACCATTTTCATAAGAATGAATACTATGATTCGCATTTCGAACAGGCATGAATACAGGATCTATAGGATAACTTCCATCTTGAAAGGTATTTGGCGCTTTTATAAGATATCCGCGATTCTTCTCTATCTGTAATCCAATAACCAACTCAATGGGTTCCGTCAAGCTAGCTATATGTTGTGTATTATCGAGGATTTCTACATAAGGCGGTAAGATGATATCTTGAGCAGTTACATATCCGGGGCCTCCGACACAAATAGACGCCTTACAAGTTCCATAGAGATTACTTCTCAATACGATTTCTTTTAAATTCATTAAAATTTCATGTACTGATTCTTGAATACCCATTATGGTAGAATATTTGTGTGATATTTTCTCAGATTTTGCGCGTGTGATACATGTTCCTTCGATTTCTCCAAGCAAAGCTCTTCGCATAGCAATGCCTATTGTGTCTGCTTGACCTTTCATAAGCGGAGACAGAATAAAGCGCCCATAAAGAAGACGCTTACTGTCTGCTGCTGATTCAACACACTTCCACTGTAGTGTCCGAGTAGATACTGTTATTTTCTCTCGAACCATAATAATATTATTTGATCAGATCATTGAATCATTTATTTCTCTTGTTTCTCTTCCTTTGTTTCTCTTGCTATTGAAATATCTTCAATTTTTATTTCTACACACGTCTTTTTTTCGGGGGTCTACAGCCATTATGTGGCATAGGGGTTACATCCCGTACGAAAGTTAATAGTATACCACTTCTGCGAATAGCTCGTAATGTTGCGTCTCTTCCGAGACCGAGACCTTTAATCATGACTTCTGCTCGTTGCATACCTTGATCTACTACTGCATGAATAGCATGTCCTGCTGCGGTTTGAGCAGCAAATGGCGTCCCTCTTCTTGTACCTCGGAAGCCAGAAGTACCAGAGGACCAAGAAACCACTCGCCCCCCGTACATCTGTAACAGTCACAATGGTATTATTGAAACTTGCTTGAATATGAATAACCCCCTTTGGTATTTTACGTGTACTCTTACGTGAACCAATACGTCCACGTGAACCTTTTTTCGGTATAGCTTTTGCCATATTTTATCATCTCATAAATTTGAGTCAGAGATATATGGATATATCCATTTCATGTCAAAAGAGATCCCCTTCTTATTTTTATATCGGGTCTTTAACAAGGCTGATTATCCTTGTCTTTGTTTATGTCTTGGGTTGGAACAAATTACTCTAATTCGTCCCCGACGACGGATTAGTCGACATTTTTCACAAATTTTACGAACAGAAGCTCTTATTTTCATATTTCCCACTCCTTACTTTAATTTTGAATCCACTTTTTGGAAGAAAATAAGTTTCTTTAAATTTTCTATTTTGAATCGTATTCCTATGAAATAAATAGTGAAGTTGAAAAAACACCTAATCTTTCGAATCTTTATTTCGGAGTCGATAAATTATACGACCTCTGGTTGAATCATAACGACTTACTTCAATTTTGACTCTATCTCCTGGCAGTATCCGTATAAAACTACGTCGGATCTTTCCTGAAACATAACCTAGAATCATATCTTCATTATCTAAACGAACCCGGAACATGCCGTTGGGAAGCGATTCAGTAATTAAACCTTCATGAATCCATTTTTGTTCTTTCATTACAGGTAAAACCCCCTTGAAGTATCAACTAGTGGAGGAAGAACCCTATTAGACAACCCACCCCTTCTCTTTTCTTTTTCACAAATAAGAAGTTTCGTATTGAATTCGGATATTAGAAGGATTACCATATATAACACAAAATTTCTCCGCCTATTCTTTCTAGTCAAGCCTCTCGGTCTGTCATTATACCCTGAGAGGTAGAAAGAATTACAATCCCCATCCCACCTAAAATTCTAGGAATTCTTTGATAGTTAGAATAGATTTGTAGACCCGACCGACTGATCCGTTTTAAATTTAAAAGATTTCTATAAGTCCTTTTCCTATTCCGTCTATGTCGTAGGGTTAAAACCAAAAAAGATTTGTTGTTTTCTCGATGTTTTCTCACGTTTTCGATAAAACCCTCTGGTAAAAGTATTTTAACAATACTTTGGCTGATATTAGTAGATGCTACTCGAACCACGCTTTTTCTATACATATTGGCATTTCGTATAGAGGTTATTATGTCAGCAATAATATCACTACCCATGATTAATTAAAATTATTGGTGCCTCCAAATTTGGATATAATCAACATGTTTTTTTTTACGTATTTGTTTATGAATATTAATTTTGAAAGGTATATACGTGAGACAAAATCTACTAAATGAATCTTAATATATTTCTTTTAAATACCCTACTATAACCATATCGTGCTCTGATTTTATAATACCTATAATACCTCAGGGGCTAATGAAACTATTTTAGTAAAATTGAACTGTCTCAATTCTCGGGCAATCGCACCAAAAACTCGCGTTCCTTTTGGATTTCCTTCTTGATCAATCACAACTGCGGCATTGTCATCATATCGTATTATCATACCGTTGTCACGTTTAAGTTCTTTACAAGTACGGACAATTACAGCTCTTTCTGATCTTTCTAGAGGCATGTTTGGAACTGCGTCTTTGATCACAGCAACAATAACGTCACCAATATGAGCATATCGGTGATTGCTAGCTCCTATGATTCGAATACACATCAATTCTCGAGCCCCGCTGTTATCTGCTACATTCAAATGGGTCTGAGGTTGAATCATATCATTTTTTTTATCTGTTTTTTACAATACAAAGGTCGAAGAAAAAAAGAAATATTGTTTGTCCAAAAAAAGAAACCCGCACCCGCTATTTTTTTTACCCAAGGCCTATTTCTTTTTTATCCCGAAATGATGAATTGAGCTCGTATAGGCATTTTGGACGCTGCTATTGAAATAGCCCTTCTGGCTATATTTTCTGTTACTCCACCCATTTCATAAAGTATTCGACCTGGTTTAACAACAGCTACCCAATATTCGGGAGAGCCTTTACCTGAACCCATACGTGTTTCTGCGGGTCTTACTGTAACTGGTTTATCTGGAAATATACGGACCCATATTTTTCCACCGCGACGTGCATTTCGTGTCATTGCTCGTCGACCTGCTTCTATTTGTCTAGAGGTGATCCAAGCGGGTTCAAGTGCCTGAAGAGCGTATTTACCAAAACAAATAGCATTACCTCGATAAGATATTCCCTTCATTCTTCCTCTATGTTGTTTACGGAATCTGGTTCTTTTGGGGTTATAGTTGATGGTTTATTTTGAATTCCATCTCTACTACAAAACTGGACGTGAGAGTTTCTTCTCATCCATCTCCTCGCGAATAAAATGAATTCAAATTAAACATTTTGAATTCAATTCAGATAGAATATAATTTGAATGAAAATATACATGTATTTAATAAGTAATATAATGAATCATGGATTTCATTTAATCTAGATCAAATCTATTATGAATTTGTATATCTTGTTTGTATAGATAACTAAATATATTAAATAACATAACTATTTTTTTCTTATATTTATCTATTTTAGACTGTTAAAACGAATCTTTCTTTTGTTTTACTCTTTATCGTATTGGATTGACCCAAATTTAGCAATCCAAGAAAATAAAGTGTTCGCGGGCGAATATTTACTCTTTCAATTTCTATTTCAGTTCTATCATTAGCTCATAACTTTTCCGAATAGATGAATTGGTTTCTGGTCGGTTCCGCCATCCCGATCCATGAATCATTCGAATTCATTTTCACTAGAATCTTTTGAATTCACAGGTTCCATCGTTCCCATCGCTTCTTACTTAATGGTTAGGTCTGAATTCTACAATGGAGCTATTAGTTCTTGAGTCAATATTCTTAGCCTTTATTGGCTCGAAGCTCTTTATTTTTTGTTCGATGAGCAGATCCATTTAATGTTAATGATGAATCCATATTGATGCTTTAATACACAGCTTTTTCTGAGATGACTCATAGACCTTACATATTGGAATTCTATATCATCAATATTCTTTTTCTTTCTTTCTCTCATCCTTACATTTATCCATACCCTTTCTTTTTTATTTCTATTGACAACTTAGAAGCATATTTTTTAATAAATAATAAAAAAAGATTTCAGTTGCTACAACAATATAACAATATATCATATCTTGACTGATTCTTTGGATCCAGATAATACGAAGTGATGAGTTGGTTATTACTTCTATAGTTATTTGTTTATACCGTGGGGCTGGTTTTTTATACTAACCCTCAAAAAACCAACGAGTCACACACTAAGCATAGCAATTTTATCAAAAGATTAATTGAATTTTTATTCAACCCTATAGAATTATAATTGTTCATTTTTTTTATTGAACACAAAATAAAAAGAAGAAACGAATTTCTCATTTTTTGTTCCATCGCTGGATAGAATGCAAAAGGAATAAAGGTTTATTATTCCCCGTCTATAAATATCCAAATTTTGATGCCTAATACCCCATAGATTGTTCGAACTGTATAGGAACAATAATCAATTTTAGCTCGAATGGTTTGTAGTGGAACCCTCCCCTCTTTGATCCATTCAACAATCGCAATTTCTTTTCCGTCGATACGTCCTGCAATTTGCACTTGAATTCCTTTTGTATCTGCTTGTTCAGTTAATTCTATAGCCTTTTTCATTGCTTTGCGAAAAGAAACTCTATTTTTTAATTGGCCCGCTATAAATTCTGCAAGAATATTAGGGTTTCCATAAGGCTTTTCAATTCGTGTGATAGCAATGTTAAGTTTTCTATTTACAGAATGAAATTCTTTTTGTAAATTCATCTGTAATTCTTCGATTCCTCGGGGTCGACTTTCAATTAAGATTTTTGGAAATCCCATATAGATTATGATTTGGATCAGGTCGATTCTTTTTTGAATCTCTATACGTGCAATTCCCTCGACGCCAGAAGATGTTTTCATATTTTTTTGTACATAAT
>NC_136428.1:137025821-137028321 GCF_052849685.1 Lactuca virosa | reverse complement strand
TAGAACAGGTCCGAGTCAAATAGCAATGATTTGAAGCACTTCTTTTTACACTATTTCGGAAACCCAAGGACTCAATCGTATGGATATGTAAAATACAAGATTTCCAATCCTAGCAGGAAAAGGAGGGATTCTGCGCATATTAATGATACATAGAAAGATCTCTATGTATATTTTTTCAATGAAAAATTTAACTAATAATTCAATATTTTTTATTTTTAATATTTTCAAAATTTTTTGGGATGATTCTGCATTATTAATTTTATTTTTTTTTCATTATTTCTATTTCATTTCTGATTGTCTTTCTTCTATCAATCCTATGTTTCATTTCTTCTTCTGCCTGTGAATAATTTGTCCAACCTGTAGATCGAATTTGACTAAGTGATTCATGAATTATCTGATTGCTGATTATGGAATCCTTTTCTGTTTGAGTTTCACTTGATTCATATATTTCTCTCGGTAGAAATAATGGAATTTTATTTCCTTTTAAAAGTTCTTTTATTTTTTGTTTTATAAAGAAAAATGCTTTTGCTTCTTTCTTTTTTATTTTTTTCAAAATTCTTCGAACTCTAAAATTTAATTTTCTGATTTCGACTTTATAGTCTATATCTTTAAAAATGGGTTCAAAAAAGGAAGGTGTTTTTCGAGGAGGACCAAAAGGATGTTCCGTTTCCATTCTCAAAATTGTTAAAAAACAAGAATCAAAATCCTCTTGTTGCTTTAGATCTCTATCAGAATCATAGAGTCTTAGCTTAGATTTGTGCCAAGGTTTCAAATGAAAAGGATATAGGATTTTTATCTGAAAACCTCCGCTTAACCAATTTTTAGGAAATTTTGTTTTGGAGAATTGAAGACCATTAGAACTGCATTTTAGATAAATTTCTCTATTCCAATCTTGGAAATCCTCATCCCATTCCGGAGATTGCCGTAATAAAATACGGACAATATTCTTAGCTATTATCAATAAAGGTAATTTAATATATTTTCTAAAAGTTGATTGAGCTAGTAACAGAATACCTCTTGTTTTGTGTCCATGTGGAATGGTCTCCCAGAATTCCATTACGTCTTCCTGGTTGTTTCTTTTTTGGGGGGGGGGGGGGGGGGGGGGGTTGTTTATTTAAAATTTCGAATTCTGACTTTTTACCCAACCGATCTTTAATATTTAAAAAAAGTTTGATTAGGTCGGATATAGGAAAAGGGAAATCTTGCTTTTTTTCCAAAAAAAAGCGGGGAATGAGGATTTCCTTGATACGGTCCCCAGATAACCAATTTACGCCTTTGAGCGCGCATAGATCCTTTGATTACGGATCGACGAAAATCTGGTTCTTCCAAATAACTTATAAAACCCAAATCTTTATTATTAAATTTTTTATCAATATCAATATTAGAATTATCAATATTAGAATTATTTAAATTAGACTGTTTCAAAGTTTCTAAAGTTCGTGTCGAACGATTTAAAAAATCTATATGTTTATATTTTCTTGTTCGAAGCGGGTGTCCCAGCCCTTGTATTATGCCTTGTTCTTTTCATCGTTTTTTAAAATTTTGATGTAACTCGTTTATTAATTTGTATGACCATCGAGGGGGTTTTTTACCGATTTCGTTTATTCCACTAGAGTTTTTTTGACCTCTAAGTTTAGCTATAATTGTGGTCCATAAAAAAATGAACTGATTATTTAAATCAATTTGGGCTTGGATTTTTTCTAATTTTTCTATTTTCTGTTCATAGTCTGGAGAATTAGGATCTATTTTATGTTCATATTCTCGAGAATTAGGATAGGGAAGAAGGCTATAATGAATTTTATTTAGTTCATATATTTCTGCGTAATTTTCTATCGAAATTTGATTTATGATTGAAGATGAAAACAATTTATTGATTCTTCCACGATACATCCCAGTCAAAAAGGGATCATCCATTTTAACTAGGTAATTCTTTTTGTTAACTAGGCAATTCTTTTTTTTTTTTTCAGTCTCAACATTACACAATCTAGTCTTTGTTTCAAGTATGTTTATAGAAAGAAATACTGTCTCTAAAGCCTCAATTCTATTTATAAATTCATTATTTAAGTTGTTATTTTTCTCTTTATTGGTATAAAGCCACTCGGTGTATAGTGCATCAGCGGAGAGTTTTTCTAATGTAGACAACGATATCCTTCTTGCTATCATTTCCCCAAAAGTTGACAAACTGGGAGGATATGTAAAAGATATTCTTTTTTTTTTCCATCACTTTTACATGTATAAAAAAAATATTGTGACGTTTCTTTTCTTACAGACAATTTTCTATTTATTTTTCTTATGTATCGTAAGGGACGATTCCATCGATTATAATCGAAAAAAAAGGTCAGAATAGGTTTTTCAAACAAAGAAAAGGATTTTTCTTCATCTTTTTTGCCAAGTATTTCTAAATACAAATCTTCTTGATTCTCATACATATCAGAAAGCGGTGTATTGTTTTTAAGCTTCGCTTGGTCCATTTTCTCGAGGTTGTTCGGTTTCTTACTAA
>NC_136428.1:136990821-136993321 GCF_052849685.1 Lactuca virosa | reverse complement strand
AGTAGGTGTGTCCGAATAATCATCGATTTATACACTTATACACCCTTTGGGTGTTTTGTTTGACTTGATTCTGCCGAGTAAATACAATCAAGCAAAATCAGATTTTGATGCAACGAAAAAGAAATAGAAAAGATAAAAAATCAATATCACTAAAAGAAAATGGGTATAAAAACTTATTAGATACCATGGACCGCGGTATCTAATAAGTTCTACCTACTATTGGATTTGAAGCAATGACTCCCGCCGTATGAAAGCAATACTCTAACCGCTGAGTTAAGTAGGTCATTTATCTTCACAAAGAAAACCAAAAGGGACTCATCCCATCGATGGATTATAAATATCATATTACTTGGAAGCAATACCGATCAATATGATCTTGGATCATGGAATAGTCATCTTGAGAATATTCATCTTGACAAAAAATTATCGACATAATAAAATATATATTACAAGCACTAAGGGCTATAGCTCAGTTGGTAGAGCACCTCGTTTACACGCGCGCCGATGTTTTTCAGGGGAGTCCATCATGGAATCAAAAAAATTGATCTTATTGACAAATCGATGTCTTACTCCATAACTTTGAGGGAAGAATTGAACAATAGCTTGACAAGGGTTCGGTCCGTTTAGGTGCCCAGTTAGGTGCCAAACAGACCCCATCATTGATTTGATATATTGATAAGGTGAATACCCAATCTATTCAATGCTAGGCTGAGCATAAGGGCCTCAAAAAAATCTCTTTTCGTCCTATGAACTTTAAGGTGTACGAAGTTTCATATTTGATTTTTAAATAGAGCGATAGAGACTTCATTTCACTTAGGTTAATCTAGGCCAGAGGCAGACCTACGTCAAGATAACCCCCCTTGAAAAACTTTGGTAGTGTTCCTGAATCTGAATCCACATAATGACTCAGAGCACATGGAGCCATCTCCTTATTTTTCGGTAAAAAATAAAAATGGCGGACTAGCTGATATTTCGGTTAATGAAAGAGCCCAATGCACAAAAAATGCATGTTGGGTCTTTGAAACAGTTCAGATCATTTTGATAATAATAAGTTTGATCTGTTTTACCGAGAAAGTCTACGGTTCGAGTCCGTATAGCCCTAGAGCCCTATAAAATAAAAATGAATATTAAAAAAAAATTGTATCATTTTTCATTTGAATTTCCTCGTTATTGTTTTAACCGACTGATTGCTTCATCAAAAGACAATCATTACTATAAGCCCATTCAAGGGGATCGTTTAAAGTAGAATATCAAACTAAAAGCAAAAACACATTTCATTTCAATGGACCCAATCGATCTTTTTCCAGTTGTGGATAAACAAACCAACTTTTGTTCAGTACTCTTCGTAGGAAAATTCATCTGCAATTTTCATCTTTTCCTGTCCGAAATCAACGAGTTAATTATAGTACCCTTCGTTTGGTATACCCAATTCTATGGAATTTTGTATCATGACACGAGTCTGGTTAAAAACTCCAACCTAACCCAACCCCAATCAAATCTAATAGTAATTTGCGTCGGTATTGCGCGCTATTTGTGCACAATATAAAGTTTGAAAAGCGAATATCTTTGCTAAAACGTAAAATAGGCTTTCCTTCGTATACCTTACTTAGACCTAGTCTTCTCTTTCGATATTCAATGAATAGAAAATCCTCCATCGGGATTGGATTCTAATAAAAGGAATATAATAAGACCCATATATTCTAAATCTTGAGATGAAAATTCCTAGACATTCTCTTACATCTGACTACTTGTTATATTATAAACCACTAATAAAAAGAGACAAATGGACATATTCATAAAAAAAATAAAAAATGAGAATTATATTTAGAATCCCTTTTCTTTAGAGACGGTAAGATTGATATGAAAACAAGAGAATTTGGATAAGAGCAATAGTTAGTTTTAACTATAACTAAAAAAAATCAAAAGATATCTAAAGATATGTAATAAAAATAGGATTCTAATTTATGAATCTTGAAAGGAAACACGCCCAGCCCACTAAATGGTTCGACCAAAAGCAATTCTTACTTTAACTAAACAGTTATGAACGACTTAAAAAATTCAAGTCGAATTGACTAATCCGGTATATTTTCCACGTTCATAGGAGTGCATCTATGTTTCTGCTTTATGAATATGATATTTTTTGGGCATTTCTAATCATATCAAGTCTTATTCCTATTTTGGTATTTTTCATTTCGGGATTTTTAGCTCCGATTAGCAAAGGACCGGAGAAACTTTCTAGTTATGAATCGGGTATAGAACCAATAGGCGACGCTTGGTTACAATTTAGAATCCGCTATTATATGTTTGCTCTAGTTTTTGTTGTTTTTGATGTTGAAACGGTTTTTCTTTATCCATGGGCAATGAGTTTTGATGTATTAGGTGTATCTGTATTTGTAGAAGCTTTAATTTTCGTGCTTATCTTAATTGTTGGTTTAGCTTATGCATGGCGAAAGGGGGCATTGGAATGGTCTTAGCTCCTGAATATTCAGACAATAAAAAG
>NC_136428.1:136985821-136988321 GCF_052849685.1 Lactuca virosa | reverse complement strand
GTGAATGGTTTGATCAATGAATATTGGATTCTTTCTTCAATATGGAATCAATTGACAACAATTCTTCTCTAGTATATATACAGGTTTATCCTTCATCTTTTCTGAAGTTTCGATAGAAGGATTCCTCTACTAACGTAAGACAATCAACTCCATTCGTTAGAACAACTTCCATCGAGTCTCTGCACCTATCATTTTTTATTTTCGCTTTCTGAACCTTTGTTTATTTTCGGAAAACGTGATTTGGCTCAGGATTGCCCATTTTTATTAATTCCAGGGTTTCTCTGAATTTGAAAGTTATCACTTAGTAAGTTTCCATACCAAGGCTCAATCCAATTAAGTCCGTAGCGTCTACCAATTTCGCCATATCCCCCTTTTTGAGATGAAACTCTCATTGTGATCTCGTTCCCCTTTTTCTTTCATTTATACCGGAACCGTTGAATTCATTAGATAGATGCCGATTACTGTCTGGAAAAAGTGTTTTCTCCTCTTTGTCTTTGATTTATTGTCTATCTTCTTTCATCTTCTATATCTATAGGAGGCTTATATTCGGTCCAATCAAAAACGATTTTATCATTTCTGTATCGGCAATTCAATATAGGTGGATACCTACGCTATACTTCTGCCTCTCTTCCACTCATTTACCCATGAAATTTCGAATACTTGAACGGTCGATTCTTTTCATATTAAAAAAAGAATATTTAATTGTGATAAAAAAGAAAAATGTAAATTCTACATCGCTAGATTAATCGTTATCTTCTATAATATTTAACAGTTATTTGAAATTCTATATTCTATTCTTTAATATATTAATATTCATTATGAATAGCGAATATGAATAGCTAAGAATTAAAATAGTATAATAGTGAATAGCAAAGATTCTAAGAGTTTATTGAATTCTTATACATATCGAATTTATGTTATGTGAGCCTGCTTAGCTCAGAGGTTAGAGCATCGCATTTGTAATGCGATGGTCATCGGTTCGATTCCGATAGTCGGCTTTTCTCTATTTATTTTATTCTATGTTTTACATGATTGATAATGCATCTTTGAAATCAAAGAATATTGAAAAAAAATATTTTCCTCTTTTGGCGAAAGCCCTTGATTTATTATGTGATAGGAATTTCCAACTATCTAACGAAAAGAATCCTTTTCTTTTTCTATATATAGAATATAAAGATCTGGATATTTATCCAACTCATCTCATTATTCTTTAATAGAATAACTAAGTAAATTTCGCTTTATTTAGAATTTAGTTCATTTTTAGTTTAGGTTTATTCTGTAGAATGAAATTTCATCAATAAGAATTAATAATTAAATATAAATAAGAAGAAGGAGTCTTTATGTCGCGTTACCGAGGTCCTCGTTTCAAAAAAATACGCCGCCTAGGGGCTTTACCAGGGCTACCTAATAAAAGGCCCAGAGCTGGAAGTGATCTTAGAAACCAATCGCGTTCCAGGAAAAAATCCCAATATCGAATTCGCCTAGAAGAAAAACAAAAATTGTGTTTTCATTATGGTCTTACAGAACGACAATTACTTAAATACGTTCGTATCGCCGAAAAGGCAAAAGGGTCAACAGGTCAGGTTTTACTACAATTACTTGAAATGCGCCTTGATAACATTCTTTTTCGCTTGGGTATGGCTCCAACTATTCCGGGAGCTCACCAATTAGTTAACCATAGACATATTTTAGTCAATGGTCGTATAGTAGATATACCAAGTTATCGCTGCAAACCCCGAGATACTATTGCGGCGAGGGATGAACAAAAATCTAAAGTTCTAATTCAAAATTCTCTCGATTCATCCCCCCATGAGGAATTGCCAAACCATTTGACTCTTCAACCATTCCAATATAAAGGATTAGTCAATCAAATAATAGATAGTAAATGGGTCGGTTTGAAAATAAATGAATTGCTAGTTGTGGAATATTATTCTCGTCAGACTTAAACCTAACAAAAATAAAATCAACACTAATAAGAATAAGGAAGAATAAGGGTTCGACCCATTTTGCTCCCTTTCGGCGAAGTAAATTAACCTAAGGTTAAGATAAATAAGGGTTTGATCCGGATTTTTCTTCCATTTAGGTATCATAGACCGAGAGGGAGATTTTCATTCCTTGTCTACTCTACTCTTTTCTTTACACAGTATTTTCTGTACCACAGCCATTAGGAATAGAGAATCCATATCAAAGAAAGGTCTAACTGTTGGAATAGTCGTATCCATTGCTATTTGATCTATTGTGGTTAGTAAGATCGATGAATTAGGTGAAGGTACGGAAAGGAAAGAGAGGGATTCGAACCCTCGGTAAGCAAAAGCCTACATAGCAGTTCCAATGCTACGCCTTCAACCACTCGGCCATCTCTCCTACATAATGATTATGACCCAAAAAACTAAAATCGAGTGAATAGTGAATCATTCTAGATTATTGGGTAGGTACAACCAATCAACTCTAACTATAAAGCGATCAAAATCAAAAAAATTTCATTATAGTAAAAGAAGTC
>NC_136428.1:136978321-136980821 GCF_052849685.1 Lactuca virosa | reverse complement strand
CGGGCATGCTGGATCATATATATATATCCATATATCGGGATAGATATATTGACCATCACACCCGAGATCTTTGATAGTGGCGGTATCCACTCATATGGTCATGTTCTATTCGGAGGAATAAAATAAAATTGTCTTTCGGAGAGATGGCTGAGTGGTTGAAAGCCCCAGTCTTGAAAACCGGTATAGTTTACTATCGAGGGTTCGAATCCCTCTCTCTCCTTTTTTGCTTGTTAAATAAATTTGTTTCTTTATTGGATTGGTTTTGACCGGATGGTTTCATTATCATAAAGAAAGGGGAGTGGCTCGGCTATCCCGCCTAGCCAAGCTAGAAAAATGGATTAAATATAAATGAGTTGAAAAAAAAAAGAATATTTTTTTATGACATGATCCCTATATGTATGAAGGAACCGAAGTGACTCCTAGTTCAAGTCTTTGATCTCCTGTCTCAATTAAGAGGGGTCATGGAAAGAACAGGTTCAAAATCACGATCAATTCCTTTTTCAAATCCTACTGCAGTGCACGAGCTCTTCCTGCGTGCCACAAATGCCCTACGAAGAAGAAGAATCCTAGAACAAAATGAGAAGTAGCTAACCAACTTCTAGGAGAGACATAATTGACTACATTGATCTCGGTAGCTACGCCACCCACGAAATTTAAAGAACCTAAAGGAGCATGGGTCATATATTCTGCGGAACGACGTTCTTGCCAAGGTTGTATGTCTTTTTTCAGCCGACTTAAGTCCAACCCATTTGGACCCCTTAGGGGTTCTAACCAAGGAGCACGCAGATCCCAAAAACGCATAGTTTCTCCTCCAAAAATGACTTCTCCGGTCGGGGAACGCATTAAATATTTACCTAAACCGGTAGGACCTTGAGCATATCCAACCTTAGCTCCAAGACGTTGGTCTCTAACTAGAAAAGTAAATGCCTGAGCTTGAGAAGCTTCTGGTCCAGTGGGTCCGTTCAAACAATTCAAATACCTCAATTGTCCATACCAATTTTCTAGTTAGAACTACGAAGAAGCCCCATTACTTAAATTTCCCATTTGTCACTTTCACGTCAAGTAGTAAGTGAGTTGGAAACAATTAAATCCATGAAAATGGAGATATAGTTATTGGCTTAATCTCTGACTCAATGGAGCTATTTTACAAATAATCTCTCATGGGTTTATTGGTGCTGCACTTTTTTTCTTGGCAGGAACGAGTTATGATAGAATACGTCTTGTTTATCTCGACCAAATGGGCGGAGTAGCTATCCCCATGCCAAAAATATTTACGGTGTTTAGAAAAAATGGAAAAAAAGAAAGCATTCACTCCTCTTTTATATCTTGCATCTATAGTATTTTTGCCCTGGTGGATTTCTCTCTCATTTCAAAAAAGTATGGAATCCTGGGTTACTAATTGGTGGAATACTAGGCAATCCGAACCTTTTTTGAATGATATTGAAGAAAAGAGTATTCTAGAAAAATTCATAGAATTAGAGGAACTCCTCTTCTTAGAGGAAATGATTAAAGAATACTCGGAGACACATCTACAAAACCTTCGTATAGGAATTCACAAAGAAACAATCCAATTAATCAAGATACACAACGAGGGTCGTATTCATACGATTTTGCACTTCTCGACAAATATAATCTGTTTCATTATTCTAAGTGGTTATTCTCTTTTGGGTAATAAAGAACTTGTTATTCTTAACTCTTGGGTTCATGAATTCCTATATAACTTAAGTGACACAATAAAAGCTTTTTCTCTTCTTTTATTAACTGATTTATGTATCGGATTTTGGATTTTCCAGTCATTCTAGATACAATTTTCAAATATTGGATTTTCCGTTATTTAAATCGCGTATCTCCGTCACTTGTAGTGATTTATCATTCAATGAATGACTGAAAAATTATCTACCTAATCCAATTAGAATGTTTCTTACTTTGCAGTTGTACATAAGCAAAGCATTGAAAATCGTACTCACTCTTTATCTTTCTACCCATCCCGGAGATTCATCCTATATATTAATCCAGTCAAATTATTCCAGTAAATAACAGAATCGTGGATAGGAAACTCCATTAGTGACCTACCCCAATTTATTGTATAAATTTTCGGGATCAATGGTTGGACCATGCAAACTAGAAATAATTTTTCTTGGATAAAGGAACAGATTACTCGATCTATTTCCGTATCGCTCATGATATATATCATAACTCGTACATCCATTTCAAATGCATATCCCATTTTTGCACAGAAGGGCTATGAAAATCCACGAGAAGCGACTGGACGTATTGTATGCGCCAATTGCCATTTAGCTAATAAACCAGTGGATATTGAGGTTCCGCAAACGGTACTTCCCGATACTGTATTTGAAGCAGTTGTTCGAATTCCTTATGATATGCAACTGAAACAAGTTCTTGCTAATGGTAAAAATGGGCTTTAAATGTGGGGGTTGTTCTTATTTTACCAGAGGGTTTTGAATTAGCCCCTCCTGATCGTATTTCCCCCGAGATAAAA